>NC_059290.1:8674093-8689093 GCF_017591435.1 Portunus trituberculatus
AGAGGTTTTAACTATAAGAAAGCAAAATCAAATGAGTAATTGAACCTTAAGAAAAACAACTCAAACACAACAATAACCTCAATAAAACACCTCCTTAAAAAGAAAAAGAAAAGAGAAAGAAAAAAAAAAAAAAAAAAAAATTACCTGTGAGGCCATAACGAGAGGAAGGAACAGCGCCTACATCGTGAGTGAGAGCTGGGTATCGAACGGGCGTCTTGAACCAGCCTACCTCCTTCCGGCGCGCCACCAAACCTCGCCCCTCGCTGTCCGCCGCGCCGAAGAGAAACACAGACGTCCCAGGAACAGAGGAAGTGATGTTGCTGGCGAGATCTGCGCGAGAGGGAGTAAAAAGTCAATTCTCTAAAAGTGTGTCTCTGTAAAGCTGTTTTTATCTAAGGCTACTAAAATATAAGGGTGTTTTTTTTTAAGGTTCTATTGACAAATTGATAGTTTTGCTGGTTATATAAGTTCTTAGGGTGGTTTTTATATTTCTATTGACAGATTGATGGTTTTCGCTGTTATATGGGTTTTTAAGGGTGTTTTTGGGGTTCTATTGACAGATTAACGGTTCTAATTAGTTACATGTATTTCTAAGGGTGTTTTTTGTGGTTCTTGTGACAAATTAACGGGTCTAGCTAGTTACATGGGTTTTAAGGATATTCTCTATGATTCTAGTGACAGTAACGGTTCTATCAAGTTGCATAGATTTATAAAGGTGTTTTTGTGGTTCTTGTGACATATTAATGGTTTTAGCTAGTTACATGGGTTTTTAAGGGTATTCTTGAAGCTTCTAGTGACAGATTAACGGGCCTAACTTGTTACATGAACTTCAAGGGAATTCTCTAAGATTCTAGTGAGACTAACGATTTTCGTTAGTTACACAGGGTTTTTATGGTTCTAGTGACAAACTAACGGTTCTGAGTGGTTGCACGGGTTTTACGGATGTTTTTATGATTCTAGTGACTGTTCAATAGATTTTCTCACTCCAAAAACACTTGCCACTTGCTGGAACAAAGGTACACACGCACACACACACACACACACAGGAAGTGAATGTAAGCAAGTCCATACAATAGCGCACAATGCGGGAGGTGATGCTGGTGGAGGAGGAGGAGGAGATGGTAGGGGTGCAGACTCCTCGATCTCTACCTCCATAACGGTACACAGGATTAGTACAACGTGGGAGAGCGTGAGAGGTACAGTCGGAGAACGTGAAGTGCAGTGAGAGTTGGAAGAGGCGAGTGCTGAGGTGTGAATGACAGGACACTATCACAACTACTACTTAATCTGCCGTACCCTATCCTAACGTACCCTACCTTACCCTACCCTACCCTAACCTGGAAACTATCACAACTACTACCTAACGTAACCTAACCTAACCTACCCAGTCCAAGTTAACCTAGCCTAGCCTAATCTCACCTCACCTCACCTGGAATAACCTACCCTACTCCAACCTATCCCAAACCAAACCAAACCTAACCTAACCTAACCTACCCCAACCCAACCCAACCTCACTTCACTTCACCTCACCTAATCTAGCACAACCCATCCCAACAAGCCTAACCTAACCTAACCAATCATAGACTATCACTACAATTATCACCATCTTTATCGCCACCACAAAATGCAAAACCTCAGCTACCATCACCATTATCCTTAACCTAACCTAACCTAACCGTACCACACCAAGTACCATCACTCACCACTACAACACACGCACAAGTGACGCCGCACCACCACTGATGTGTCGGGGCGGGCGGCGGCAGTGGCGGTGGTGGTGGTCGCGGCAAGTGAAGCTTCGAACTCTGGGGCGACTAAAGCATCAACACCATTTTGCTTCCTACGAGTGTCTCATTGAACCTCTTCCGCCATGCTGCCCTATGGTGAGTACTCTCGTGTGTGTGTGTGTGTGTGTGTGTGTGTGTGTGTGTGTGTGTGTGTGTAATTCACCTCGGTCGTCTGCTGGTCACCCAGCCAGTCTTCCCCATTACGGAGCGAGCTCAGAGCTCATAGACCGATCTTCGGGTAGGACTGAGACCACAACACACAACACACACCGGGAAAGCTAGGCCACAACCCCTCGAGTTACATCCCGTACCTATTTACTGTTAAGTGAACAGGGGCCACATATTAAGAGGCTTGCCCATTTGCCTCGCCGCTTACCGGGACTCGAACCCGGCCCTCTCGATTGTGAGTCGAGCGTGCTAACCACTACACTACGCGGTGTGTGTGTGTGTGTGTGTGTGTGTGTGTGTGTGTGTGTGTGTGTGTGTGTGTGTGTGTGTGTGTGTGTGTGATTTCCTGTACAATGACGCTCAGCCTACATTCATCTTTATTCTTTCGTTATGGATGTGCACATCATATAATTTCCATTATTTACCGTGTGTGTGTGTGTGTGTGTGTGTGTGTGTGTGTGTGTGTGTGTGAGGGGAGGGCGAAGAAAGAATGCGAAATGATAAGAATGTCGAAATGAACGTTCACGCAGCCAATATTCCTCGTCCTGGCGGCTTCTGAGAAAAGATAATACGTTTGTGAGTCTGATGCAAGTTTACACAATACTTCGTAACTTAGTGAGGATACTGCGCATCACGACGGAATTGCTCTTATCGAGTGTTTCAATCCTTTTGACACCTTGCTCTGGTTTTGATCAATTAATAAACCGTTACTGGGAAAAAGATAAAATATAGCACTGTCTCTCTCTCTCTCTCTCTCTCTCTCTCTCAGCACCTTCTCTCTCTCTCTTACTCTTTCTTTTTCTAAGCCCCCCAACTCTTTCTCTCTCTAAGCACCGCCGCTCTCTCTCTCTCTCTCTCTCTCTCTCTCTCTTTCTAAGACTCCCTCTTACTCTCTTTCTCTTTCTAGACATCCCCCCTCTTTCTCTGTCTCTCTATATCTCTTTTTCCGTTTAACATGCAACAGTGGAAGTTACTGAAGTTTTCACGAGCATTTCCATGATTCAAGTGATAGAGTAATACGGGTAAGAATGAAGTCAACGAGGGAAGCTGCAACAAGTCAACACACCTGGAATTCTGTGCGTGAAAAAATCGGATTAGGTTCGAAATGGAAACAAAAGCACTCCGTTTTCATTTTCTTCATTTCCTGTTACTTTTATTTATTTATTCATTTTTTCATGTTATTCACGTGAACCTGGCTTAACTGTGAGTTGTGAAGGTGGTATACAAATCTCAGGTTGATCCAGGAATATCTGTCTAACCTTCACTGTTCATCTGTCCATGCACTGTAACTAAATACCACGTTGACCAAGGAATATCTGTCTAACCTATCGAGGCATTTGCTCCCTAATTTTGGCTGACGCTTTTACACTATTTAGAGAGCCAGCACTCAAGTGGGACTTTTTTTTTTAATCTTCTCTTTTTCTGCCCTTGACCGGTCCTCTTCCCTACGTAAAAAAAAAAAAAAAAAAAAAAAAAAGTACTGTAACTAAATCTCAGGTTGACCCAGGAATATTAGTCCAACCTTCACTACTCATCTGTCCATGCACTGTGTTTCTGACCAATCGATTGTCCCTACAGCCTCTCAGCACAACGCAACACAGGACAAGCCGCGGGAAGCCAGCACAGGAGCATTAAATTGTACGATAGAAGGTAACATAAAAGGAATATAAAAGTAAGAAAAAAGTATTAGGAAAGAAAAAAACACGAAATGGAGTAACAAAAATATTGAATGTTTTTGTTTATTTTTGACCTGATCTGAGCTGACCTGATCTAACCTGACCTTATCTGATCTAACCTGACACCAAACCAAACCAAACCAAACCTAACCCAACTAAACTTCTTTTTTCTAATAAATAAAATCACTATTACTTTTCTTTTAAATAAAATCACTATTAATTTTCTTCTAAACAAAATCACTATTACTTTTCTTCTAAATAAAATTACTACTTTTACTTTTCTTCTATATAAAACCACTATTGTTACTTTTCTTCTACATAAAATTACTACTGTTACTGCTTTTCTCCTAAATAATATTACTATTGTTACTTTTTCCCTTCAAATAATAAAATCACTATTGTTACTTTTTCCATTCATATAAAATTACTACTGTTACTTTTCTCCTAAACAAAATTACAAAATTTTTTCCTTTAATACAAAATCAATACGGCTACTTTTTTTTTACGATGCATTTATTCCCCACGTAATAACAGTGTCTTTAATTACGTTACTTCCTTTTCCATGACACACTAACCTATAACCTATAACTCCCTATCCTAATCCTTGTTCCCTGTCTCCATTCAGTAACGCGTAGTAACCTTAACACTAAACAAGATAACGCTTATTGCACTATGTAACGACTGGAGTGCGTGTGTAGCAACGTGACTAAAGGTTAGGAAGTGTGGGGATGTGGTGACGCAGGGCGGGTGTGTGTAGTGGTGTGGTGGGTGAGTGGGTGAGGGGATAAGGGAGATGGCCCGATGGTGTTCATACGTTTTGTAGATAACCCCGCCTCCCTTCTCCTTCTTTCCATTCGCCTTCCCTCCTTGGCCTTGACACACACACACACACACACACGTTTCTAGTACGAAAAGGCATCTCTCTCTCTCTCTCTCTCTCTCTCTCATGGCTCCAGGCGAAATTAAAGTCGTAGTTAGTGTTGCCTCATGTTGCTCAGCGTTGTCAGCTTGGTGACTCCTACATACATTACATCCTGTTTCCTGCTTCTGACCGGGACACTTGTGGGTATGCATCTCAATATTAACCAGGCATACCGAACGCACATACTTTCACCCACACACCCACACACAGCCATGCTCCGCCACCCATACATACCAATGATCTCCGCTATGAGTTTTGTCCTTCCCCCTCATGAGTCATAGGTTGTGGTAGGTAAGGCTCAAAGTGACGAGTGATTTTTTTTTTTTTTTTATCTTCAATCTTCTCCTTAATCTATCGCCTGTTGTTTCACTTCCGTCCTGTTTGAGATCTGTTGTTTTCGGTTCCGTTTAAAGCTCTGTGGTGTGTTGTTTCATCCTGGGTTTATATGGATTAAGTCTTTAGTTGTTTTGTTAAGCCTTCTCTGTTTAAAAGTTCTATATACACTTGTTTCACCTTGGCTCTGTTGGAAATCTGTTACTTTCACCTGTTTACAGCCATTCTGCTGTTTCATCTCAGCTGTTTTGAATCTATAATTCTTTAAAATCTATTCTGTTCACCTCTGCTAAAACTCTCTCTCTATTTTGTTTTTTACTTTAGCTCTATTTGAGATCTGTTGCTTTCATCCCTGTTTTAAAACCTATACCCTATTATTTCACTTCACCTCTGTTTAAAACTCTATGCTCTGTTCTTTATTTAGGCTCCACCAGCGAGGGAAAGACCAGCTTATCACTGCCCTATTCATGAACATGCATATCACGTGGTCAGTATAAGGAACGTTTTGACATTTTGTAGTAGTAGTAGTAGTAGTAGTTGAAGTTGGGTTGCCATATATTAACCATCAAAATTCCGGACAGCTTCACTAACACCTCATATACTATTGGAAAACATGTAAAAAAAAAAAAAATAAATAAATAAAAATAAAAAAAAAAAAAACATAAAACAAATAATAATAATAATAAAAAAAAACCTCACTGAATATACCTTTGCAGCAGAAGCAAGGTCACAAGGTCACAAACAAGCAAACAATAATACAAACTGACGTCTATATGAACGTAGGCTATAAACACAAAAGACTGGCGGGTCACGTGAAGCGAATCATACGAAGAAGGGAAGGCTGGGAGCACTGACTCTATACAAGACCCAAACACTTTATATTTAATCTTGAGGGAAACCAGACTAGAGCAGCTGTCTCCCGGTAAACCCTTCCCCCTTCCTCTCTCCCCACTGCTTCAACCTACAGAAATATGACAATTTATTTTAAAGTTATGGTTGGGAGTCGAGATTCCAGACATTTGAGGAGTTTTAAGAAATCTATCCGGATGCAGATTTCGATACGTAAGTTCCGGACATGTCAGGGGAAAATGCGGATGTATGGCATCTGTAAGTAAAAGTACAAGTAGAAGTAGCCGTGAAAGTAAAAGTAGTAGTAGTAGTAGTAGAAGAAGAAGAAGAAGAAGAAGAAGAGAAGAAGAAGAAGAAGAAGAAGAAGAAGAAGAAGAAGAAGAAGAAGAAGAAGAAGAGAAGAGAAGAAGAAGAAGAAGAAGAAGAAGAAGAAGAAGAAGAAGAAGAAGAAGAAGAAGAAGAAGAAGAAGAAGAAGAAGAAGAAGAAGAAGAAGAAGAAGAGAAGAAGAAGAAGAAGAAGAAGAAGAAGAAGAAGAAGAAGAAGAAGAAGAAGAAGAAGAAGAAGAAGAAGAAGAAGAAGAAGAAGAAGAAGAAGAAGAAGAAGAAGAAGAAGAAGAAGAAGAAGAAGAAGAAGAAGAAGAAGACGAAGACGAAGACGAAGACGAAGAAGAAGAAGAAGACGAAGACGAAGACGAAGACGAAGAAGAAGAAGAAGAAGCCAGCAAGACAACGGACGTGCCTCAGTTATCACCACTTCCCCCCTTGAGTGGCACAAAATGTCAGGCGATCACACAAGCTAGGTCTGCATTTTAAAACGCATTGCTCCCTCACCATCAATACTTTCCAAAGCTCTAGTTGAAGATACTCGTGTTTTTAAGGGTGTTTTTATGGTTCTGCTGATGCATTAACAAGATATTTGGTTAATTGTAGGAGAAACTGTCTTTAAAATAAGGTTAGTTGTCTCTGTGGCCTTGCAAAAATTGTCGTGGTGAGAGAGCAGTGTTTCTGAAAACGGACCCTATTTGTAATGCATCTCCTTGCACTAACCTGAAACTATGACTACTACTACTACTACTACTACTACTACTACTACTACTACTACTACTACTACTACTACTACGACGACGACGACGACTACTACTTCTAATACTACTATTCATAATACTAAAATGCTCAAAGATTTATTATTAAATGTGGTCATATCTTTCCATATAGCAATGTTGTTGTAGTAGTAGTAGTAGTAGTAGTAGTAGTAGTAGTAGTAGTAGTAGTAGTAAGAAGAAGAAGAAGAAGAAGAAGAAGAAGAAGAAGAAGAAGAAGAAGAAGAAGAAGAAGAAGAAGAAGAAGAAGAAGAAGAAGAAGAAGAAGAAGAAGAAGAAGAAGAAGAAGAAGAAGAAGAAGAAGAAGAAGAAGAAGAAGAAGAAGAAGAAGAAGAAGAAGAAGAAGAAGAAGAAGAAGAAGAAGAAGAAGAAGAAGAAAAAGAAAAAGAGAAGAAGATGATGATGATGATGATGATTTCGGTGAAACTTGCTGTAGCGTTAGACATATCAAAAGCTTTTGATAGTCTGACATAAAGCTTTGATTTCCAAACTGCCCTCCTACGGTTCCTATTCTTCTCTCTGTAACTTTATCTCAAGTTTCCTTTCCGACCGTTTTATTGTTGCTGTGGTATAGACGGCCACTGCTCTTCTCCTAAATCTATTAACAGTGGTGTTCCTCAGGGTTCTGTCCTGTCACCCACTCTCCTTCTATTATTCATTAATGATCTTAACGAAACTTCTTGCCCTATCCACTCCTACGCTGATGATACCACCCTACATCTTTCCACGTTCTTTCAGAGACGACCAACCCTTCAGGAAGTCAACAGATCACGCAGGGACGCCACAGAACGCCTGACTTCCGATCTTTCTAAGATTTCTGATTGGGCAGAGAAAACTTAATAGTTTCCAATGCCTCAAAAACTCAATTCCTCCATCTATCAACTCGACACAACCTTCCAGACAACTATCCCCTCTTCTTCAATGACACTCAACTGTCTCCCTCTTCCACACTGAATATCCTCGGTCTGTCCTTTGCTCTTAATCTTAACTGGAAACTTAACATCTCATCTCTTACTAAAACAGCTTCTATGAAGTTAGGCGTTCTGAGGCGTCTCCGACAGTTTTTCTCGCCCCTCCAACTGCTTACTCCAACCCTGTATGGAGTACTCTTCGCATGTCTGGGGGTTCCAGTCACACAGTTTTATTAGATAGGGTTGAATCAAAAGCTTTTCGTATCATCAACTCCCTTCTCTGACTAACTGTCTTTAACCTCTTTCTCACCGCCGGAATGTTGCATCTCTCTCTATCTTTTATCGCTATTTTCATGCTAACTGTTCTACTGATCTTGCTAACTGCATGCCTTCCCTCCTCCTGCGGCCTCGTTGCACAAGGTTTTCTTCTTCCTCTCACCCCTATTCTGTCCAACTCTAAGGCAAGAGCTAACCAGTACTCTCAATCATTCACACCTTTCACTGGTAAACTCTGGAACTCCCTGCCTGCTTCTGTATTTCCATCTTCCTACGACTTGACTTCTTTTAAGAGGGAGGTATCAAGACATTTCCTCCCTAATTTTGGCTCTCTTTACTTATCTTTTAGAGAACCAGCACTAAAGTGGGCCTTTTATTTTAATATTTTGTTGCCCATGGCTCGCCTTCTCTCCTGCATACAGAAAAAAAAGTGGTGGTGGTGGTGATAGTAGTAGTAGTAGTAGTAGTAGTAGTAGTAGTAGTAGTAGTAGTAGTAGTAGTAGTAGTAGTAGTAGTAGTAGAAGTAGAAGTAGAAGTAACATAGCATCCCATTTTCTGTCAGGAAATTAGTTACTATTTCTGTGTGTGTGTGTGTGTGTGTGTGTGTGTGTGTGTGTGTGTGTGTGTGTGTGTGTGTGTGTGTGTGTGTGTGTGTGTGTGTGTGTGTGTGTGTGTGTGTGTGTGTGTGTGTAGACAGGATGCCTTCATGAAAGAGGATGCACTACAATAACAAACACAGGATTAATCATCTGATAAAAGAGAAACAAAACATTACAACCATTTATAAAAAGGACGGCATTGTGATAACCACCACCATCACCACCACCACCACCACCACCACTACTACTACTACTATTACTACCTCTACTATTATCATAACCATATTCATCACTGACACTGGAAGAGGAGGAGGAGGAGGAGGAGGAGGAGGAGGAGGAGGAGGAGGAGGAGGAGGAGGAGGAGGAGGAGAGGAGGAGGAGGAGGAGGAGGAGGAGGAGAAGGAGGAGGAGGAGGAGGAGGAGGAGGAGGAGGAGGAGGAGGCGGAGGAGGAGGAGGAGGAGGAGGAGGAGGAGGAGGAGGAGGAGGTGGTGGTGGTGGTGGTGGTGGTGAGTACCAACAGTCATGTGAGGTCACAGGAAATGTAAGGAAGAAAAAAATATATGAGGAGGAGGAGGAGGAGGAGGAGGAGGAGGAGGAGGAGGAGGAGGAGGAGGAGGAGGTGGTGGTGGTGGTGCGTACCAATAGTCATGTGAGGTCACAGGAAATGTAAGGAAGAAAAAATATAAGAGGAGGAGGAGGAGGAGGAGGAGGAGGAGGAGGAGGAGGAGGAGGAGGAGGAGGAGGAGGAGGAGGAGGAGGAGGAGGAGGAGGAGAAGAGGAGAAGAAGAAGAAGAAGAAGAAGAAGAAGAAGAAGAAGAAGAAGAAGAAGAAGAAGAAGAAGAAGAAGATGAAAATGAAGATGAAGATAAAGATGAGCATGAGGATGATGATGATAATGATGATGATGAAAAAGAAAAGGAAAAAGAAGAAAAGATGCAGAGTAAAATATCTATGAATAATAAGTGATGAAATATAAGAAACGCAGAAGAAGAAGAAGAAGAAGAAGAAGAAGAAGAAGAAGAAGAAGAAGAAGAAGAAGAAGAAGAAGAAGAAGAAGAAGAAGAAGAAGAAGAAGAAGAAGAAGAAGAAGAAGAAGAAGAAGAAGAAGAAGAAGAAGAAGAAGAAGAAGAAGAAGAAGAAGAAGAAGAAGAAGAAGAAGAAGAAGAAGAAGAAGAAGAAGAAGAAGAAGAAGAAGAAGAAGAAGAAGAAGAAGAAGAAGAAGAAGAAGAAGAAGAAGAAGAACAACAACAACAACAACAACAACAACAACAACAACAACAACAACAACAACAACAACAACAACAACAACAACAACCAGGAAAAGAAAATGAAGAAGACAACGACGACGACGAAACAACAAGAATGAAATAAACACACACACACACACACACACACACACACACACACACACACACATGCCAACTCATACACATATATCCATGCAATTCCCCGCTGTGGCACCCTTGTCTTTGGCACCCTGACGGCCTGGCACTGCCCCGCGCAACTTGGCACACCTCGGCGCTTTGAGGGGGGAAGATGGGTGTGGTTGAAACTCACAGGTGCAACAGTGCGTTCTTGGTGTTGAAGGTATGGTGATGGTGGTGTTAGCAGTGATTTGGGAGAAATTCTATGTATGTGGGTGTCGTGTGTTGAGGTGTCGTGTGATGTGTTGTAAATGTGGTGTGGTGACTGGGGAACAATTCTGCGTCATCTGTGGCGTTAAGACGAGTGGTAGTGTGGTGTGGTGATGTGGTGTAATGTGGTGTGGTGACTGGGGAACAATTCTGCGTCATCTGTGGCGTTAAGACGAGTGGTAGTGTGGTGTGGTGATGTGGTGTAATGTGGTGTGGTGTGGTGTGGTACGATGCAGTGTGGTGTGGTGTGGTGTGGTGGTGGTGATGGTGGTTGACACGGGGAATCGAACAAAATAACTGACATGTAAAGGAAGAAGATGAAGTAAGGTAACGTGTTGGGAAAGAGAAGTCAAGAAACAGACTAACACAGGGCCTCATAACCTTTCCTCCGTCTCTAACTATCTCGGCTTGGTGTGTTTGTCCATTTACACCATTACCCTCTCTCTCTCTCTATCTTTTTTTCTTTCAATGGTAATCGCGGTGCTTCTCTCTCTCTCTCTCTCTCTCTCTCTCTCTCTCTCTATCTTTTTTTTTCTTTCAATGGTAATCGCGGTGCTTATCTCTCTCTCTCTCTCTCTCTCTCTCTCTCTCTCTCTCTCTCTCTCTATCTTTTTTTTTTCTTTCAATGGTAATCACGGTGCTTATCTCTCTCTCTCTCTCTCTCTCTCTCTCTCTCTCTCTCTACAAAAATAAGTAAAAAAAAAAAATAGAAAACGAGAATGAAGAATGAAAAATAGACAAGTTGAACACAGTCAGAGGAAGTGATGAGTCTACACGAGTGAGTAATTAAGAATGAATATTAATACACAGGAATATACATGCATGAACTGTAGATGTGTGTGTGTGTGTGTGTGTGTGTGTGTGTGTGTGTGTGTGTGTGTGTGTGTGTGTGTGTGTGTGTGTGTGTGTGTAATGAGTTAGTATTTTTATCATTAGTTGGGTTGGTATTTATATTGTTGTTGTTGTTGTCGTTTTCGTTATCGTTTTCGTTATAAGTTATACTACTACTGCTACTTTTACTACTGCTACTACTACTACTACTACTACTGCTACTACTATTACTATTACTATTCGCTCGCCAGCCTCCACTTTTATCTTAACAGCTGTCAAACATAAACACTTGTGAGGGTGTTTAAAGTTCCAATTAGCGATAACATTTTCCGTTATTATCACACCGGAACCACCACCACCACCACCACCACCACCACCACCACCACCACCACGCTACAGGATATTATTACAACCAATATAGCTAATTCTAACACTGCTCTTTTCTACTACTACTACTACTACTACTACTACTACTACTACTCAAATAATCTCCAAACATTTCTTCACATTTCTCATCACCATCACCACCACAACATTAACAACAACAACAACAACAACAACCACCACCACCACACTGCTCAGCACATCCACCACTCAACACACCAATCATCACACTCACTCTCTCCCACACCGAAAGAGAGAGAGAGAGAGAGAGAGAGAGAGATTAATTAAAGAATGCTACTCCCCATTTGAACTCTGACCTAACTTCGCTTCCCTCCTCCTCCTCCTCCTCCGCTTCTTCCTCCTCCTCCTCCGCTTCTCCCTCCTCCTCCATTGAGTATAGCTAGTGACATTCAGGTGTTTGTGGTCAGTTTAGTCATGCATGCTAGACTGACGGAGAGAGAGAGAGAGAGAGAGAGAGAGAGAGAGAGAGAGAGAGAGAGAGAGAGAGAGAGAGAGAGAGAGAGAGAGAGAGAGAGACGGGGGAGAAGAAGAGGGAAAGAAAGTGAGAGAGAAATGGAGGAGGAGGAGGAGGAGGAGGAGGAGGAGGAGGAGGAGGAGGAGGAGGAGGAGGAGGAGGAGGAGGAGTCAGGAAATAGGGAGATAAAAGACATGATACAAGAGGAGAAAGAAGAAGAAGAAGAAGAAGAAGAAGAAGAAGAAGAAGAAGAGGAGGAGGAGGAGGAGGAGGAGGAGGAGGAGGAGGAGGAGGAGGAGGAGGAGGAGGAGGAAGGACACTCTGAAAAAAAGACAATGATAAAAGACATTGCACACGTCAGCACAGAGGAGGAGGAGGAGGAGGAGGAGGAATAGAAGGAGGAGGAGGAGGAGGAGGAGGAGGAGGAGGCACATAAACATGGCTTTAAAGTTTTCTCAGCTTTATCTCTCAGCCACCTTGAGTTGCATCGATATTCTTTTGATCTTTTCACTTACAATTAATAAAAAGTCACGAATATTTTTCTTCTTTTCACAACTTAAGCTTACAAATGCATGAATGAAAGGCTCGTACTCTAGAACACTTCTGCGCTTCACCTACACTATTTCAAAACGCTTTATCTAAATTTATTCGAGTTTTTTAAGGTGTTTTTACGGTTCTAGAGACGGCGTGACAAAATTTCTATATTATTAACTAGAGATACACTCTTGAAAATCCCTATATCTTTATTTATACGAGTTTTAGGGTGTTTTTAAGGTTCTAGAGGCAGAGTGACAAGATTTCTACATCAATAACTGGAAAAAAACACCTGAAAACCCCGGTATTTATATTTACACTAGTTTCTTAAGGTGTTTTTACGGTTCCAAAGGCGGCGTGACAAAATTTCTATATTATTAACTGGAGAAACACTCTTGAACACCCCGCTATCTATATTTACACGAGTTTTTTAGGTCTTTTTACGGTTCTAGATGCAGATTGACGAGATTTCTACATCAACTGGAGAAGCACTCTTGAAAACCCCGCTATCTATATTTACCGAGTTTTCCTTTTTTTTAAGTGTTTTTACGGTTCTAGAGCCAGAGTGACAAGATTTTTATATTGTCAACTGGAGAAACACTCTTGAAAACCCCGCTAATCATCTCTGTGGTCTTGGAAAATAGTCGTGGTGAGAGAGCAAAGGTTTTCTGAACAGGGCCAAAGTATCACGCCCCTGTTTTGAAGCATAGGAAATAGTTATACTTGCTTCTAAACTGTTTATAAACGTTAGCTGTAAAAATATGAAACAAAAATGAAGTGTCCAAATATTTTCGTACAGTTTTATCATCTTTTCTAAATTACGAATCGCTCTGGAACATTTCTTTTCTTTCTACATCAACCTCCAAGGACCATGCTGGCTACAGTGACGAAATCCATCCTTTTGTTTGCTTTCCTTTTTCATTTGACTTATTAAGGGATTTCAAACATTACTCTTAGCGTTGTGTACTTGATAATCTATGTAAAGGATTTTAATATCATCTACACAATATTCAATCTCTATTTGGTTTACTTTCCTACTTGGTATTCGTTTTTGTTTTTCCTCCATTTTTTTATGCATTCATGTCCACACTAATCACTAACACGTGGCGCCTTTAGAAGAAGAATGATGCAAGTTTTTGAATATCATATACAGTATTTTCAGTTTCTATTTGGTTTACTTTACTTTTTATTCAATTTTCTTCCACTGTCTTTACGCATTCATGTCCACACCGGCCATTAACAAACACACGAAGCCTTAATATGATGTAAGTTTTTTTCTTTTTTTTTTTATAACATCTATAGAATATTCGATCTCTATCTTGCTTACTTTCCTACATGATATTCAATTTTTTTATTCAGTTTTCTTCCACTGTCTTTACGCATTCATGTCCACACCGGCCCTTAACACACGAAGCCTTAATATGATGCAAGACTTTTTTTTTTTTTTTGATAACATCTACAGAACATTCAATCTCAATCTGGTTTACTTCCCTACATGATATTCAATTTTTTTATTAAGTTTTCTTCCATTGTCTTTACGCATCCATGTCCACACCAGCCATCAACACACGAAGCCTTTAGAATGATGCAAGTTTTAATATCATCTGCAGTCTATTCAGTTTTAATAACATCTACAGTGTATTCAATTTCTATTTGGCTTACTTTCCTACATAGTATTAAATTTTTTCTTATTTTTCTTTACTACGTATTCATGTACAGACCAGCCATTAACATACGAAACCTTTAGAATGATGCAAATTTTAATATCACCTGCAGTATATTCAATCTCTATTTGGCTTACTTTCCTACATAATATCAAATAAGAGAAGAGAAAGATAGGAGAAAAGATAGGATGATAGTTTTTACTTCGAGATAAATGATTGATTGACTGACTGAATGACTGACTGACTGACTGACTGATTATTTCTTCTATTTCTTTAACGCATTCATGTCCACACTGCCTTAAGAATGATGCAAGTTAGTATGTATGTTTGTCAGTATATGAGAAGGCTTTACGCTGGACATAAGAACAGACTCTGCCGACAAACTACTTCTAAAACGTACGTCAAATGTTAACCCCTTCAGTACTTGAGCGCATTTTTTACCACGAGTTTTGTGTATGATTAAACGATTTTATTGACATTAGGAAGGGTCTATGGAGGTCTGAAGATTAATAGCCACAGTCTTCACTATTTTAACCCCTTCAGTACTGGGACACATTTTTACCTTGAGATTTGTGTACCATTTTATTGATATTAGGAAGGGTCTATGGAGGGCAGAAGATTAATAGCCACAGTCTTCACTATTTTAACCCCTTCAGTACTGGAGCGCATTTCTACCTTGAGATTTGTGTATGATTAAACAATTTTATTTACATTAGGAAGGGTCTATGGAGGTCTGAAGATTAATAGCCTCAGTCTTCACTATTTTAATCCCCCCCACACAAGTTTTTGAAGCTGTATAAAATCACCAAATAGTAAGCAGAGTGAATATAGTAGTGAAGAGGTTAAGCTTCTCAAA
>NC_059290.1:8696593-8701593 GCF_017591435.1 Portunus trituberculatus
ATGACCCAAGACTCAAGAAAATGCGAAAGAGAAGGCATGAGATATGACAATCGTACAGAAGACAACATAAAAGGGAAATACTTGGGAGGTAGAGAGCGGGGGGAGAGGGAGAGGGAGAGAGGGAGGAAGAGGGAGGGAGAGCAGGTGGGCGGAGCAATGAAGGGATATATACACGCGTGAGACTGAGAGTGCAGAAGTGTGTGTGTGACCAGCAAGATGGGGATAGTGGTGAGGCAAGCTGTGACAGGGGAGTGTGTGGGCCAGCTTGGTGCTCCGGCAAGACGGTAAGTAATTGCTGGTCCGGAAGGCTTGTTCTTCCACCACGACTATTTTCTAAGCCCACAGCGACGATTAGCGGGGTTTTCAAGAGTGCTTCTCTAGTTAATAATGATGTTGAAATCTTGTCACTCTGCCTCTAGAACTGTAAATACACGTCTTAAAAAAAAAAAAAAGTGTAAATATAGATAGCGGGGTTTTCAAGAGTGTTTCTCCAGTTGTTAATATAGAAATCTTGTCACTCTGCCTCTAGAACAGTAAAAAACATCCTTAAAAAAAAAAAAAAAAAAAAACGTAAATAAAAACTGTGTCATTAAAAGGAGAAACACTTGAAAACTCCGCTAATCATCTCTGTGGCCTGGGAAAATAGTCGTGATGATGGAACACACACACACACACACACACACACACACACACACACACACACACACACACACACACAACTTGAGGAGGCTGGAGGGAATTCATAGCAGGCAGTAGAGTTTACGTTTCAATGCCGCGGTGTTGTCCTGTGTTGGTTTTCTGACGTGCAGCTGGCACCTTGCTTCCTCACCTTCTTATCTCCACAGATCGAAATGTGTGAGAAAGTACGATGTTTTTGGGGTTCTTGTGACATTGAAATCGAAAAGTAGGAGGATTTACGATACTTTCCTGCTTGTTTGGGTTTAAAATCGACACAGACGAGAAAGGACGAGTTTTTTTTTTTCCTCGTCTTTAAATTTAAGTATATGAGAATGTATGATGTTTTTAGGGTTCTTGTGACTCTGAAATCGAAAAGTAGGAGGATTTACGATACTTTTCAGCTTGTTTGACTCTAAAATCGACATATACAAGAAAGAACGATAATTTTTGGCTCTTTTGACTTTTAAAAATCGAGATAAATGTGATTTGACGATATTCTTTTGTTTCCTTGACTCTAAATTTGAAAAGTATGATAATTTACGATACTGTTTCTTAGTCTGTTTCATTTCAGAATCAAAATATACGAGAATGTATGATTTTTTTCCCTCTAACTTTAAAATCGAGAATTGTGTGATTTTATATTTTCTTTTCTTTCCTTGACTTTAAATTCGCAAAGTAGTAAAATTTACGATACTTTTCCTATTTGTTTCACTTTAGAATCGAAGTATACGAGAATGCAATTTTTTTTTTTGTTCCTCTAACTTTAAAATCAAGAATTGTGTGATTTTACTGTTATCTTTCGTTTCTTTGACTCTAAAATTAAAAAGTAGGAGAATTTAAGATACTTTTCTTGCCTGTTTGTCTTTAAAGTAGATATATATGTATGTACACAATATCCTCTTTGCTCCTTTGACTTTAGAATCGAGATGTGTGTGATTTTATGATATTTTCTTTTCTTTCCTTGCCTCTAAATTCGAAAAGTAGCAAAATTTACGATATATCTTTTCCCTTCTTTGACTTTAGAATCGCAATAAACGACTCTCTTTCGCTCCCTTGCCTTTGAATCCGAAGTGTGCGAAATTTTACAAGATTTTCCCCATGACTCTTAAATCAAAATGAACGAAAATATACGGAATCTAACTCTTTTTCCTTATTTGAGATTGGAGTGAATAAATCAATCTCCCTTTAAATGGTGGTTACGATTAATGGGGTTATACTGTAAATGGTGGGAGGGTATGAGAAATGGAGCGTAGGAAATGGGAGGGGGGGAGCATTACCTGGTGAGCAAAGTGTGCACTGTTAACCCCTTCAGTACCATGACGCGTTTCTATCACCTTCAGAAACTCACGTGGGGGAGTAAACTAGAGAAGACTGTGACCATTAATCTTCAAGACACCATAGACCTATTCTAATGTTAATAAAATGGTTTAATCCACATTCTTATATTCATTCTGCTTACTATTTTGTGATATCATACACCTCCAGAAACTATTATGGGGGATTAAAATAGTGAAGACTGTGGCCATTAATCTTCAAGCCACCACAGACGCTTCCTAATGTCAATAAAATGGTTTAATCCCTGTGGCCATTAATCTTCAAGCCACCTTAGTCGTACACAAATCTCAAGGTAAAAACTGTCTCAGTACTGAAAGGGTTAATCATCTACAGGTAATGCTTTTATTTATGTATATTCTATCCATCAATCAATCAATCTACTTAAATTCCAGATAGTGTGTTCATTTAAGTGTATGTGTCATTGTTATTTTCTTTTATTTTTATGTAAGAGAAGAAATCTGGCCAAGGAGGAGAAAAAAAATAACTAAATAAAAAAAAAGCCCACTTCGATGTCTGTCCCCGAGCAGGTCCGAGAGAAGCCAAGTACCTTTTCATTCAATTAATTAATCAATGAAGGTGTGTATGTGAGTTTATCTTTTTATCTATCACCGTACAAACTAATCTACTTTATCTATCACTATCAATCTATCAACCAGCCTGATCTATTGTATTTTTAACCCTCTCTCTCTCTCTCTCTCTCTCTCTCTCTCTCTCTCTCTCTCTCACACCTGCTCTATCTCCACCCATCGGCTTAGCGTCTCAGTGTTGGGCGTGGAGGAGACCAGTTATTGAGGCAGATATGTAGTGCGTGTTGCGGGGTCTTCAGGAGGCATTACTCTTTCTCTCTCTCTCTCTCTCTCTCTCTCTCTCTCTCTCTCTCTCTCTCTCTAGGTTTTCGCTTCAAAGGGTAACTGTTTTAATACGTTTTTCCTCAATGAAATAATGAAACTAGAAAAGAATACATAACAGGGGGTATATGATGTGCACTCTCTCTCTCTCTTTAATTAGTCACGTGAGGTCATATTGTCGTGACCTTGCTATGAGTGTGTTGTGTCTATCTGTGTGTGTGTGTGTGTGTGTGTGTGTGTGTGTGTGTGTGTGTGTGTGTGTGTGTGTGTGTGTGTGTGTGTGTGTGTGTGTTACTGTCACTCACCATGCTTAATTCAACATCTTGTCTGTCTGTCCTGTCTCTTATTAACCCCCCTTCTCTCTCTCTCTCTCTCTCTCTCTCTCTCTCTCTCTCTCTCTCTCTCTCTCTCTCTCTCTCTTTCTAATTCCATTCATGTCAACAGTCTTCATTAACGTGACACGTCATCAGACACAAACACTCTCTCTCTCTCTCTCTCTCTCTCTCTCTCTCTCTCTCTCTCATTCAGTATATCCTTTCCTATTCACACTTTCCTCTCAATGAATACGCATGCAAATCACTTCATCTTTTTTCACGCGGCATTTTCTTCACTCCACGTCAGTTTTTGCAAATATTCGCATCAATTCCTTTAAAAAAAAAACAAGAAAAAAAAAAGAGAAACTAAAAGAACATAAACTACAAAGATAATCAGAATCAACATCATCTCTCTCTCTCTCTCTCTCTCTCCTTCTTTCCTTTCGTAATTATCACCATCCTTGACCGAAAGAAAATAAAAAAAAAGGCTTTATTTTTTATTACCTAATTTCTCTTTCTTTAATCCGATGAAAAATTAATCCAGAAGTAACGAGAGAGAGAGAGAGAGAGAGAGAGAGAGAGAGAGAGAGAGAGAGAGAGAGAGAGAGAGAGAGAGAGAGAGAGTGAGTGAGTTTGACATTAATCTTATACCAAACTTGCCAAATAATTCTCTTTTAATTAAGAGAGAGAGAGAGAGAGAGAGAGAGAGAGAGAGAGAGAGAGAGAGAGAGAGAGAGAGAGAGAGAGATATTACTTTCAAATTAGTAAAAAAAAAAAAATTATCGTTATATTTCATTGGAGTATTTTCTTATCTGTCTTCCGTTTTTTTCTTCTTTCCTCTTCTTCTTATCTCTTTCTCCTTCTTTATCTCCTTCTTTTATCAACACCTCGCCTTCTTCACCTCTATCTTTACTACTATTACCACCAAGAGAGAGAGAGAGAGAGAGAGAGAGAGAGAGAGAGAGAGAGAGAGGAAGTTATTTCTAGGTCAAAGGAAAATATATACTGAAGGAGGAGGAGGAAGAGGAGGAGGAGGAGGAGGAGGAGGAGGAGGAGGAGGAGGAGGAGGAGGAGGAGGAGGAGGAGGAGGAGGAGGAGGAGGAAGACTTTAATGAAGTAGAAGTAGAAGTAGTAGTAGTTATAGTAGTAGTAGTAGTAGTAGTAGTAGTAGTAGTAGTAGTAGTAGTAGTAGAAAAAAATAGGAAATCGACGAAGAAGAAGAAGAAGAAGAAAAGAAGAAGAAGAAGAAGAAGAACCCCTTCCAACTAATCATAACCCTTTCTCCTCCTCCTGCTCCTTCTCCTCCCCACCACCACCACCACCACCACCACAACCGTTCCCGTCACTGACTGGCTGTAAGTCCAATGACAAGCAACCACCAACTAACCAAGCGTGCCAGAGCTCAGTTGACCACGAGCCGCTGTACCGCCAAGTCACGCGCCGCCTCTTTCTGCCGGGAACCCTTTAGCACAGAAGAGAAGCGTGGTGGTGGATGGAGAAAGATAAGAGGAAAGGAGGAAAGGAGGAAGAACCAGGGAGGAAAGAGAGGATTCGTGTCTTCGTTGTGCACAAGAGGAAGGAGAGGAGAGTGGAGGATAAGAGGAGGGAGGAAATGAGGAGGATAGCGAGAAGGAAGAGTAAAAACATATGAAGGTGAAGAAGACTAAGAAGAAGAAAGAGAGAGAGAGAGACGGGAAGGGGAGATAAATAGACGAACAAGAGGAAAAATGACTCGTAGATTAATTTAGAGAGATAAGAAAGAAAAGACTGCGAACAAGAACGAGAAGAACGAAGGAAAACGGAAAGTAACGACGTGAAATTTGAA
>NC_059290.1:8711593-8746593 GCF_017591435.1 Portunus trituberculatus
CTTCCTTTATTCTCTCCACACCACTCAATATAATTCTTTACTTTTCCCTCTTCCTAATCATAAACCACTATTTTACGTGAAGTCTTCCCACATCTAATCATTTTCATCTAATATTTTTCTTTTGTCCGTCCCATAACACGAGTATCTCCTTCCTTTGTTCTCCACTAAACTCAATATCTTCTTTACTTTTCCCTCTTCCCAAAACCATCAAGCAACAATTTTGCGTCTGTTTTCCTATCACAATCATTTACATCTAATATTTTGCCCTTGTCCTCCCCAGAACACAAGCAGGCCGACCTCCTTCCTTCGTCCTCCACAAAATATCTTTAACTTTTCCCTCTTCCTCTTTACTTTTCTCTCTTCCTAACCATCAACAATGTACAATTTTACGGATTTCCCCATCGCAACCAACATCTAACCTCCCTCTTTTGTCCTCCCCAGAGCTCACAATCTGTACGAGAACGAGGACAGGAGTGATGTCATCTTCTTCGTGGGGGACGACACCTACAAAGAAAGGATCCCTGCACACTCCTGGATCTTGAGTGCACGCAACCTTCTTCCGCACCATGTTCCACGAGACCTGGGCAGACAAGCACAAGAAGGTCTACAACATCCCAAACGATCCCAAAGGCTTCCAGAACCTATTAAAGTGAGTGGACGCCTTTGTATTTGTCACTGTTGTCAGGCACGTCCGCTATTGTGGCGTCTTGCATTCTTTTGGAAGCCTTTCAGTCTAATATGAAGAAATAAATAACGTAATAAGTATTTTGCTGTTTTTTTCTAAGGCAAACTGTAACAATTCTAGCGATACCAAAGGCCTTCAGAAAAACATTAATGAGAATTATTTTGTCTCGTGTACATATTTTCCCCTCGCTGAGAATGTTAATCCGCGAGGCTGTGAGGGCATGTGGTGTGTTTGTTTATCCGCTGCCCTTATTCCTCCGCGCTGCAAAGTAGTCACGTAGTGTTCAGAGAGAGAGAGAGAGAGAGAGAGAGAGAGAGAGAGAGAGAGAGAGAGAGAGAGAGAGAGAGAGAGAGAGAGAGTTTCTTCTTTATTGCACAGGCTATGATTTGAAGAGATTTGTAACAGGATGAAAAGAATAACCAGCTCAGAGAATGACGACTTTCCTAATAATGGATACAACAAAAGCTTGTGTCCCTGTCACCTTCAAGTCGCCACAACATAATGCCTAAAGCCTCACAAAAATATTGACTTGAATAAGAAGTAAAAGTAATGATGATGCTTGAAACTGTTCACACACACACACACACACACACACACAAGGTAATAGATCCACCACAACTAAAGAATGACCCAAGAAAATGTTAAACTTATAATTGTCTTTCACTGAGATCACCGCTGGTTTCGTGTGTGTGTGTGTGTGTGTGTGTGTGTGTGTGTGTGTGTGTGTGTGTGTGTGTGTGTGTGTGTATAACATTTCCTTCGCTATCCAATCTATACACATGTTACCATGAGATAGAAGAAAAGAACTATGGCTTGGCACTTCAAACACTAACACTCAACTCTCTCTCTCTCTCTCTGTCACCAGATGGCTGTACCGGCTGGACTACGGCTTTCAGAGTCTGGACAGCGCCCTCACCACCCTGCACGTGGCTATCCAGTACCTGTGCCCGGAACTTTCTGACCTGTGTGCTGCCTACATCTCCCAGCACCTCAACGACACCAACGTGCTCAAGGTCTTGCATCAGATCTCTCGCTACTGCCCAGCACCCTTCACTGCCACGCCCTCCGCCCCATCCCTGGAGGTGCTGGAGGGCCACTCAGAGGAGGCCCTGCGCACCATGGCTCAGGATCTTGGCGAGGAGGAGTTTCGCAATCCAACAGAGTGCTGTGTGGATCTCTTCAACCAATGTCTTGAAATCCTCGATCACAATGCCAGCCGGGCCTTGGAGTCTGAAGGGCTGGAGGAGCTGGACCGTGATACCCTCGAGGTGATACTCAAGCGGCAGACTCTCGCGGTGAAGACTGAGGTGGAGGTAGTGCGGGCTGTTGTGCGGTGGACCACGGTGCAGTGCAAGCGTGGCAACTTCCCCCTGACCCCTGCCAATCGACGCCAAGTCCTTGGCAGCCTCCTCTTCTCCCTCCGCCTCCTGAAGCTCTCCCCGGACCAGGTTTCGAGGCTTCAAAGTTTCTGGACAAGGAAGAGTTCGAGTACATCCAAGCTGAAGTGTCCGGGAAGACTAAAAAGGGCATGTCTCCTCCTCCGACTCTTGGCCCACACTTGAAACTCATGTCCACAGCGAGAGGCTCCATCCCCAACCCAGCTGCCGCCCTAGAGGCCCCCTCGGCGAACAGAAAAAAGTGCAGCAATAAGAAGAAATACACCAAGAAGGAACTGATGCTGGATATTGTGTCGTTCCTGGCCATCATCTTTGACTAGAGGCTGTTGGTGTGTGTGCCTTCCCTCTTCCTGCTCCTGTGAGAGTGAATCTGATCTCCTTCATAGTCTTGGCTCACCTCGTATCTAATTTTGCCATCTTTCCTCATCTTTCTCCTCCATCACTTCAATTTCTAGTGACTTGCCTCATCGTCTTTCTATTTCACATTCATTTTCCTTGTCACAAATCAACTTTTTTACCATTCATCCCCAGTTCTTGCCTCACAAACTGGGCAGCACCATCATCATCATCATCATCATCATTCATCTCCTGCTGTGATTGTTGCTTTCGTTGTTGTTCTTGCCACAGACATCCATTCTATTCTCAAATGCCACTTGGACGATCCTCAACTGATGCCATAGACGGAATTTTTCGCTTGTCATCAATTCGTGAACCTCAAAAAATCATGGAAATGAAGTCCGGGGTTTCTCAAGTGCCATATAGCATAGTCTTGTGATGAAATGATGCCATACTAAAGATGTCCGAGCTTTTCAAGGGTAAAATAATGAACAGGTAAAGACGGTGACATGAATACTATAGTGAACTCATAGTCGGTCACTCTAATAGCAGTAAACAGTAACTTATGGTCAAAATAGTTAAGAAAAAGAAGAAAAAAAAAAAAAAGTAAAATGATCAAACGCTGGATCTGAAAGTGACGTAAATGCTGAAGTGAATGGCTAAAATGTCACTCTAAATACCAATACAAGATAAAGACTCGGTCAAAATACAACTCAAGATGGTGAAAAAAGATGCCACAATTGACGGTTCATGTCCCAGCGCTGACTCTAAAGCTGAAAATCGTGCCACGGTCAACAGTCAGCAGGCCAAACGTCACTTATGCCTTTACTCAGAGATGCCTTCCCCTCTCACTACGACAATTTTCCAAAGCCACAGAGACAAATAGCCAGGTTTTCTAGACAATTTCTCCTTTTAACAAACTAGAAATCTTGCCAATCCACCACAAAAACCATAAAAACACTAAAAAAACAAAAAAAAACATGAGTATCTTCCACAGAAATCTTTGGAAAGCAGCGATAGTGAGAGAGGAAAACGTTTTAGAATACAGGCCTTAGTTTGATACTCGGTGACGCACGAACGACGAACAACAGAGGAAATTCGTAACAAGTGAGCTCTCGTTGCCAAGGCGCTTCATCTAACTACTACTCTGCTGTGTATCATTTCAGCGCTGGTCCGTTCCCTACCCAGCTGTTGGCTTTACATGTGATTTATTATTATTTTTATTAATACTGCATCAGCCGGGAGACGTCAGCCTGGGGTATAGTTAGTTATTTTATTAAGTTTTCATCCTAAAAAGGGTGAAGTTTATTAGCTCTGTGAGTGAGAGGCATTCCAAGGAGTGTCTCTGTATATGTATGTGTGTATGTCTTTATGTAATGCTCAGGAGAGAGAGAGAGAGAGAGAGAGAGAGAGAGAGAGAGAGAGAGAGAGAGAGAGAGAGAGAGAGAGAGAGAGAGAGAGAGAGAGAGAGAGAGCTGCTTATTGTTTAAAAAGTATATACAAATGTTTCTTTATGCAAAAAAATTTCTTAGTATTACGTCAGTCTATGTTAACTTTCTGTGAGCCATAAAAGTCTAGTCATTTGTATCTCGCATCCACTTCACAACTCCACCAGCAGATGACATGGTGGAGTTGTCAGGTTCCGCAGCCACCACGCCCACAATGCCCACCGCTCATCCCTCCACCACATTAAGGTCGGCCCTGCAGGGATTAGCCGAGGCTCGTGTCCTGCAAGTCAGGCGCTGCGAGCAGGCTGTGGCACATTCCCTCACACAGGACTCAATGGCCAGTGTTGTGCAGTATCCAACAAGGCCAAGCTGCCTCTGTCACCCTGGCTTCCAATGGCCAGTAATTTTAAGACTGACCAACAAGACAGACTGCCTCAGCCTCAGTCATGCTACGGAGCCCCTGCTGAGTCAGTGAGCCGGCCATCACTCACAATGGTGTGTGGCACTGACTTCACAGGGAGGATAAAAGGATGACATGGTGAAATGTGAGCAGAGCCAGTGTGTGTCAATTGTGCGTCCTGTGCAGGGCTGTGTGAGGGAGGTGGCGGCAGCGGCGGCGGTGGTGGGGGTCACTGCAATCCGGCAGAATCACTCATTCTTTTACATGGTATGAAGAATTGGGTATAAGGTCTTTGATATGATAATGTCTGTGTCTGAGCTCCTATGAAAGAGATCTTTTAAAGATTATATGTTATTGTGAAACATTGACTTGCATTGTTGAGTTTGCAGTTTGATAGTTTTTTATTGAAACAAAGAAAGAGAACTTTATATTTTCCTCCAGGATTATAATATCTTGATGTGATTCCATAATGTATAAGATTTTGTTGCTACTGAATTGGAAATCTATTTATTGAGTTATTATGAGATAGATAAAACTTTATTATATGGTTTCAAAATTGCTGAATTAAAAAAAATACCTATAATACCTATATCTATATAAGAAAAATTAAACTTTATTCTATGCTTTCAATTTTGACGAATTAAAAAAAAATTACCTATACAAACTATATCTATGTAAGAAAAATTAATGGCAACAAATTCTCCTTTAATGGATCAGAACCATTTCCCGGAGAGTAAGTAATGTGTACAGTAACATTAGAAGCACTTTGGCAAAAAGTAACCAGTTAACTGCAAAGTGAGGGAGTGAGAAATGCATAGCAGTGCCAGTGTTTGTGTCCTGGTGAAGCACACATCAGCTTGAGGCAGTGAGTGAGTGAAGACCAAGGTTGTAATGCATTCGACTCAAGCTGCAAGTCAGACCATTGCCTTCATGTGAAAAGCAAACCAGACCGCCTCTACTGATGTGTTTGTAATGGTGTGTGTGTGTGTCCAGGCTCTTGGTAGTTAGTTGTGCAATTTGTGCCTTTCATTGTCTTGCTTGATGTACAAATGGACAACCAGTCTTGCAAGGGCTGTCAGAGGAGCCTTGTTCAATGTTCACACCCCTCATGATGTCTGCTACACAATGCTGATGTCACTGCAAGTACTCGTGTCTCTGTAATGTGTGTGTGTGAGTCACTACTTTCTGTATGCTCACCTGACACTTACTGAGCCAAATATTTTTATCACTGTAGAAATTTGTACACACACACACACACATGCGCACACACACACACACACACACACACACACACACACACACACACACACACACACACACACACACACACACACACACAGAGTATTGTATATCTTTTGAAAATTACATGAATGAATTACTCATGAAAAAGAATTTCCTGTAGTCCAAAACTGTCAAAAAAAAATATGCCAAAGTCAGTAAACCAAATTAACAAAAGACTTGAGTTTTCTTCCTTTTTACCAAACTTTCAGGAGTCCATGTGGTGATTGCGATGATGATGATGATGATGATGATGATGATGATGATGATGATGATAATGAAGACGCTGAATCAAAAAGAAACTACAACAAAAATATGAAACACACTAAACATTCTTTCCTTTGCATTCAATCAAATATGGCACCACACACATACTCAATGAGAGAGAGAGAGAGAGAGAGAGAGAGAGAGAGAGAGAGAGAGAGAGAGAGAGAGAGAGAGAGAGAGAGAGAGAGAGAGAGAGAGAGAGAACCACACACAGTACAGTATAGGGTGAGGCGCAGTACTCACCCTTGGCCACAGCTCCCAGGGTGTGCAGAGACATGTTCTCCGAGATGGGGTGCAGAGGTACCAGATCCACGGCTCCTAGTCTGGGGTGCACTCCCTCCTGCCGGCTCAGGTCTATCAGGTCATAAGCCGTCCTGCATGCTGCCTCCACACTGGCGCCTGCAATCATGGTGGACTTCAAATAGTGGTAAGCTAAAGCCTAAGATTACTATTATTTCTTATCTATTTATTATTCGTTTTATGTAAGACGGCTAACATCAATTTATTCTTTTATTCATCTATTCTTTTTTATGTAAGAGGGGGAATCTGGCCAAGGCCAACAAAAACAACAGCCCTATTTAGATGCCAGTCCCCAAGCAAGTCTGAGAGTTAGCCAGAAGAATAGAATAAATGTCTTGAAAGGTAAAACTGATTGGTGGTTCTTTATTGATTGTTACTTGGTTGGAAATGAAAAGATTGGATTAAAAAGAATAAATTAAAGAGGACTGAAGAGTAATGGAAGATGAAGATTAGTCGAGGAAGAGAAATATGATGAGTGGACTTTTTTTTTTTTATTTCTTAAGGGCATTGAAGGTTGAGTGTGCCGTGGAGATGGAGACGCAGTGTGGGGTTCAGGGATGGTGTGATGCAGCAGGAGAAAAACAAGCTGGTCACTGTTTGTCTTGTAGCAGTGAGTTCTTTCATGGGATTTAATGCGACATGGTAATAACTCATACACGCTGATACATCTTGGGTATCCAGAGAACCTCAAGTCATCATTGCTTTTGCTTGCATGCATTCGACTTCTGACTGAAGGGCTGCATTATTTTTTGCCTTTTTGTAAGCATTATGAGGAGCAAAGCAGACCAAGACAGTGATTTATTACATTACCTGAAGCAACATCAATACTAAACACATGACCTTTAATGAACAAAGGAACAGAGACTAGGAGTGACTCGGCAACAATCTGAATGGATGACCTGTTCAATGTTCAGCACTAAACACACACACAACCATTTCTCCCTGCAGAACAGTGGCGTAACAAGTATCTTTGCCACCCAGGTTGCCCCACGGCCTTCCAATTTGCCGCCCTTCCCAGAAGTAATGCAATAATATAATGCCCATCAAGAATATGGGCCTTGGTCTAATCATTAAGAGAACACACACACACACACAGTCCTAATAATGTAAAACTGACAACTGTGAGGACCAAAAGTGTGGTTCCAATAAAGTGCCACCCAGGGTCGGCCGCCATCCCGTCCTCCCCCTTAGCCATGGCGCTGCTGCAGAGGTGATCAAGCCGGGAAGTACAGTGTCATCAACTTCTCTCCTCTTAACACTTAACATGATGGGCTATTGAATGCACACCACCCAGAAAGTTTAAGTGGCTGAATACAAATCACCACATATTTACCTCATTATTGTCTTGGTTAATATTTACTATCGGTCCTTGTCAGTAGTGCATGACATGACACGACTGCATGTACTTCACGTCTATTGAATTTTTTTTTGTTTGCTCGACTATTACTGATTCATTGCTGCTCTTGAAAAATCAACACATTACGGAAAAAGTAGGGTTAAATTAGGCTTTATTACGTTAGGTTAGGTTAGTTTTAGTATTAGGTTAGGCAAGCATCAATGTAACCTTTAGATTGAGCTGTTTGTGATAGATTAACCTGCACCCCCCACCACCACTACACACTGTCACCACACACTCACCAATATTGTCCTGGCCCGCCACAATGGTGATGACGGAGCGGTTGTAGTCGAAGTCCTGGAATATGTTGAGCACCGAGGCGTTAATCTTCCACCCCTCCACCGCTGTCTTCTTCGCCGGAGGATTGACGGCACGCAGGGCAGACTGGGCTATTCTCTCCACCAGGGCAAGGTTCCGTCCCTCAGACACATTGAGCATGCACGCCACCAGCTGTCGTGACATGGTAGTGGTATGGTGAACGAAAAATGACAGCAAGGTAGGCGAGAGTGACGACTCGGGCGGCCACGTGCACTTGTTGACTTCCGGGGCGTTCGTGACCATGTAGCCGGATTCGTCCTTTCTGTCTTCCTATTTAAGCTCTAATTTCAAGACATTTGCTAATATTTTGGCTCGTGTTTATTTTTATGTCTTTAATATATCTATCATTTGTTCATACATGCCTTCATTCATATCTTCTTATGAAGTTAAAATTCACGACATGACATTGCTACCTTGGCGCCGAAGTTCAAATAGTCAATAATGGAACGTACCACCTTTTAGTTTCTCATCTTTAACCAGGGTTCTGTTGGCACTTTTTTTACCGTCATGGGTAGCTGATGCCGTGACGTGCGATGTCAGTGTGGGATTTTGTTGTGTCCCTGGTTACAACCACACACACACACAAGTGATAGTTTAAGGTTTATAGGTGTGCAATAACGGAGGGGGGGGGGCGTAATAACGAGACGCCAGGGGAAGGGGGATAGGTGTGTGTGTAATTAAAGTCTGAGTCAAGCCACTTTGTTTATTCCATGGCCTATAATGGATGTATGGTTTACATATTACGTGTAATGCTTGTACAGCATATTAGGAGTACAGTATTGTGACAATGGGAAGGTAATTACAATAGCATTTGATAATCACAGAAATACACCAGGTTTGCCCTAATTAGACTTGCTCTCTCAGTTACTTTATTCATAAAAAAATATGAAGCAAGTCAAAATACTATTCTGCAAAAGCATAGAGTGGATCCCCGGGAAGGAAGGACGAACAATTATGAACCCTCTGCATTCAGGACACAAGGAAGGAAATGAAGAGTAACGGTGATGGCGCCTCCAAGGGTGAGAATTGAACGACTGCTGAAAGGAGAGGCGGGCCGGAAACGTGGGACACAACTAAGAAATAAGGACTAATCACTACACAGAATACCTTTGTTTCATATAAAATATAGTTCCTTTACTTCCTCACTACTCAACACTCCTCAACACCACACAACACTGGAGGTTGGTGGCTAACTAACACTACCTTGGCATGTACAGCACAGCCCCTCCCTGCCAGGCTGGTTTGCTGTAACCTGTCTGTCTGTCTTGGTGCATGCTACACTACTGGCTGCTTTCAGTGATCAACATGATATATAAATGGATCTCTTGTCCCAAACTGTTACCCCTTAACTGTCTCTCTCTTTCTCTCTCTCTAATGCCTCACTTCCTAGATAAGATACAAAGTTAGTCTCTTCTCTAATGGTTTTGATTTGGTTTTGCAAAAATCACAGAATTAATAAGAATTAGAACTATTATCATTATCATTTTCCTTATTTTTTTAGCAGCCAATCCCTAAACTGTTATGTTCCATGGAAGTCACTAAATTGTCTTGGTCAAACAAGTAAATTAGCATATCCTTGTAGTTTCACCATTACCCACCCACCCACCCACCCACCCACACACACACACACACACACACACACACACACTGTGGTCTCAGTCCTACCCCCCCCCACACACACACACGTGGTCTCAGTCCTACCCGAAGATTGGTCATTATAAGCTCTGAGCTCTTTCCGTAGGGGAAAGGCTGGCTGAGTGACCAGCAGACGACTGTGGTGAATAACACACACACCTTAATGGAGCTATGGTGTTTGCTTTAGAATGAAGCGAATACAGGACACGTCAAGATTGTCAAAGTCATTTCTTTTCTCCTCCAAAGAAAGCTGTGTGTGTGTGTGTGTGTGTGTGTGTGTGTGTGTGTGTGTGTGTGTGTGTGTGTGTGTGTGTGTGTGTGTGTGTGTGTGTGTGTGTGTGTGTGTGTGTGTGTGTGTGTGTGTGTGTGTGTGTGTGTGTGTTTTTACCATTTTTTTTTTTTTTTTTTACAGAATGGAGTAAAGCTCATTTTCCAGTCCTTTTCAAAACTGAATTAGTACACTTTTCTTTTGTGTAATTAATTAATTGATCTATTACTCTGTGTGTGTGTGTGTGTGTGTGTGTGTGTACATAGCTTCACAAATTTCAATATTCTAAAGACAAATTCATCTAACTGACCACTCATATCATTATAAAACACATCTACTGACCATTCCTAAGCACCAGCTAGTAATGACATACCACACCTGTCCACCAACACACACACACACACACACCTAGCATAGGTACATTTGTCCCAAGAAAGTGACACCAACCTACAAATTGTTTATAATTTTCTGACATCACTTGAGGCCACAAAAAAAAAAAGATAGGAATTCAAAAGCACACCCAAACTAAACATTACATAACAAACTTGAGACAATGCCAATATTTCTTCACCTACTGTTGTATGAGGAACAAAGATAAATATATTATAAAAACAATAAGTTTCTACTTCTGGTATGCACCATGTAAGTTTTTTTCTAATCCTTTCTGAATAGTGTGACATTCTCCATACACCACACAACAGACTGCTTACAGATGTACAACAGGAGGCTTTTTAGCAGTGTACACTCAGCAGTCGCGGGAGAGCAGACTGCCACCTCACTTCACAACAGAGACCCAGAATACACTAATCACATACAACAATCAATAAAGTTTGGGTCAATCTGTGCCATTTTCCAGTAATTTCCATTCAAGTTACAAAGACACCCACCAACACATCACACCTCACCCTGCAGCACTGAAGGGAGGCTTGCTTTCATCTCTAGGTACACACACCACCACTACATGCCACACCTTGCTGTCTGGGAACACTGCACACACTAGTTCTCACTCCTCACTTCACCACTGGCAGGTAAATCATGAATGTAGGAGCACAACTTCCTGTCCACAAGCACTGATAGGAGTGGAGGGTTCTCATTATAGAAATCATGGGTAAAAAATCTGAGTTCTCACATTTAGAGAACACTGAAAGGGGAGGTTCTGTTTGCTAGTGCTAAGGAAAACTGACCATGAGTTCTCACAGGAGTGCAAGCCATCAAACAAAAGGCTGTGAGGCAAACAAGGTGTGTCCTGAGCTGGCTTGGCTGTGTACATGAACAAGTCTGCAGGCACTGGGATGAGTGGCCTGAGGGAGGCTAGGCCGGGGCGCCGAACGTGGTTGTTGTACGACAGAATCTGGTCAACGGAAGCAAGTCTTGTTTACAGGTAAGGAAGTACACATAAAGGAAAGTTTGTAAGATATTGTAGTAAGAGGAACCTCAATGTAAGTTGAGTTAATAAAAAAAATGGCACAAAGAATACACTAAGCTTGTGCAGTTCACTTAGCATCATGGAACTCATAAAAAAATACACTCCGAGACACTGCATACATACATATACACACACATATATATATATTTATTTATTTATATATATATATAAACATTCTCATTAACTGTATACATAGTTGAATATATATATCATATACATATATATATATATATATATATATAAAGAACAGGTCATTGATTTGTAGAGTCTATCCATTGGTCACTTTTGGTCACTGATATGAAACCTGCAACAATAGTTCATACTCTTTGGTTACACACTGTTCCTCTGCCTTCTGGATAACACACCTGGCACAGCCCTCACCTAACACCACATCTAACACCACACTGCACGGGCTGCCACACACCACGCTCTCCCCTAAGGTAAAGCTCCCCCCACTGAGACTGCCACGGGGGTCACATGGACCTGCTGCTCTCACTACACTCTAATTGATAAATGGATGAAACATTATTTCTATTTTTTTAAGCTTGATATCCCAATAGTGTCTGTGTGTGTGTGTGTGTGTGTGTGTGTGTGTGTGTGTGTGTGTGTGTGTGTGTGTGTGTGTGTGTGTGTGTGTGTGTGTGTGTGTGTGTGTGTGTGTGTGTGTGTGTGTGTGTGTGTGTGTGTGTGTGTGTGTGTGTGTGTGTGTGTGTGTGTGTGTGTGTGTGTGTGTGTGTGTGTGTGTGTGTGTGTGTGTGTGTGTGTGTGTGTGTGTGTGTGTGTGTGTGTACATTTTCATAGCAGCCATGTAAGGTAATGACAAAATACTCCTGTTTCCTGCTGCAGTGAAGTTAAGGCAATGATGAACCAAGTCAAAGTTTGTTGCCATGCAGGGAAGAAAACTTATTCACCACAAACTCAATAATGGCCTCACATTTTTCAACATGACATTGTAGTGGATCATCTATACAAGGTCTGATGCCTTGGTGAACACACACACACACATACACACACACACACACACACACACATAGCAGATACATATTCAGTTGCTACATGCATTTTAAAGTTCATCATTCCTTTCCTTCAATTACTTGCACATCATTATATTTCTCTCATTGTTGAAGCTGAATGACGTCACACAGGGCTGATTTTCTTTTCAAAACTGACATTCCCTTGACACTAACCTGGCAAAGAAATCCTTGACAAAGAAAACGCACAACAAAGGAATGACAGTTTTGTTTTGTTCTCCCTGTGCAGCATCAACCTCTGAAATCTCACTGTGAACTAATAGTAAACAAAAATACTTCCAAAATGTACAATCAAGAAATTTTGTTTATTTCATATTGATCTTTGAGTTTCCTTATGAAAAGAACATGAGTTGAGAAAATAACAGAGAACAGTCCAACATTTTTGCATCCACTTGGCAGCCTGAACAGTCTAGAAACAAAGAAAGTGATGTGAAGTGATGCCACATGAAGTATTAGTGTGGAGAGAAGCCATACACACCAAGCTGTCACATCAGCCACATTTGGTGCTACATTGACATACACACAAACACAACCTCTGCAACACTCAACACAACACAACAAAGTGGAAGGCATTCCCTTGCAGTGTCGTGGAATATTACCACTATTTTGTAACTTAAAACTATTAATAGCTTGCTTACCAAAATTGAACTCTACAAAAGAAAGTAATTTGAAAAGTAGCACGACCACCACAGTCTTGGCAGTAAGTGAGGAGGGCCCAACACTGCAGCACAAAGCTAACCTAACCACACTGGTCCTTTCAGGTCTCTTATGGACTACAAAGGTGGCGGCATCACTGTGAGTCTCCACACTGACCCGCCACAGAACAAACAATTTTGCAACACCAACTAAATCTATGATACCAAAACTACAATTTACCAATTAATCTAATGAAGGGAAGTAATATATATATTCCAAATAAAATTTTCTGTGTGATTTTATTAATCAAAATAGGTTTATTCCAATAACTTCTTCAAATTAAGTACACAATGCAAGTATCAACTTCATATTTCATAGGATAATTTCCTTAAATATAACATTCTGACTTGGATTTTCAGAGCTAGAACTAAGGAAAGGTTTAGGATGTGCCATGGTAACCTGCTGCCTTGACCTGCCTCACCCAGGCCCCCCGTGACCTGGCTCTGGATCCCCTTCCCCTCCCTTGTGACCTCAAACACTGCCTGGCTAGCACTGCATGGCCCAGAAGACTCACTACAGCTCAGCAGTGTGGATATGCAAGTGTACTACCTATATGGTATAGTAAATTCTCAACTACAACTAAATAAACAGAATAAGTGGTGCAGGAAAACACTAGTTGAAACAATAATTCCTTTTCAATGCTTCCAGTCTCAATAAACTGTTGAAACATGAGGTGAAGTTAAGGTTTCACCAAGCATTTCCTTACACCAATAACTCCAGACCCACAATAAAATCAACTAAGCAGTATTAAAAGTTTTCCTAAGTTTTCTCAGCCAGTGTTGTGTTTTCAGTAAGAATGCTGCTATCTGTACCATAACAATGAATCACAACCAAGTCTATTTAAAATTACCACTGATATGTGTGTGTGTGTAATTCACTGTTTGATCTGCTGCAGTCTCTAACGAGACAGCCAGACGTTACCCTACGGAACGAGCTCAGAGCTCATTATTTCCGATCTTCGGATAGGCCTGAGACCAGGCACACACCACACACCGGGACAACAAGGTCACAACTCCTCGACTTACATCCCGTACCTACTCACTGCTAGGTGAGCAGGGGCTACACGTGAAAGGAGACACACCCAAATATCTCCACCCGGCCGGGGAATCGAACCCCGGTCATCTGGCTTGTGAAGCCAGCGCTCTAACCACTGAGCTAACGGGCCGTGTGTGTGTGTGTGTGTGTGTGTGTGTGTGTGTGTGTGTGTGTGTGTGTGTGTGTGTGTGTGTGTGTGTGTGTGTGTGTGTGTGTGTGTGTGTGTGTGTGTGTGTGTGTGTGTGTGTGTCTCAATTAGAAGCTTGGGACAAAAAAAATCATCTGTTTGTACTCTTAAAATATATACACATGGGCTAATCTTTCTTGATCCATGCAAGGCAACACCTACAGGGGAGACCATCCAAGGCTGAGCTCACCACCAGTCCCACTTCCTCTACACCAGTCCACTGACACACCAGGCAACACAGGTCACAGTGGCCACACACTCAACACCACTGTGTTCACTTCCACACAGACACCCAAGACAGGAACAGTAGTTTGCAGTGAGCAGGACCAACTCTCAGCCAGACAGGAGGGCTGCTAACATATGTACATGCAACACACCACAAACCTCACTGCCTTAACTTGTAGGATATAATATGTATAGTAAAGCTTCCTTTCATGGTGGGTTCCTGAATCTCTAAGTGTTTCCAGAAATCAGACTCTATGTAGCTCTGAGGTCCAGTCCTAATGTTAAATGAAACAAGCTATGAGAGGAGGCAAAGAGGACAGAAAACAAGACACACGTACAAAACACATCTGATGCCCCTCATCACTAAGGAAAATCCCTCTGGAAATCATATTAGGTAACAAAAGAATCACAGTGGAAAGTGTTCAAGCATTTAGCAGACACACTCTAGGCAGAACAGTGACTTGCTAGATATTATACACATGCATACACACATATTTGTGCATGTACACATATACACATTATAAATTACACATACCATCTATCAGTCTACTGACTGATTGGGTATTTGTTTAGCTAAGACTGACAACTCATCCTCAGTGTGGGATAAGTCTCTTCATGGCATTTTGCTATGATCTGCAGAAAAGTATTCATTCTATATAAAAATAAAGTTTGGATCTAACATTCACTGGTACACTATGCACAGCACATCATACAGTGTGTGTGTGTGTATGTGTGTGTGTGTGTGTGTGTGTGTGTGTGTGTGTGTGTGTGTGTGTGTGTGTGTGTGTGTGTGTGTGTGCAAGATAGTAAAATTTCTAGGTCTTCTCAATGATGTATTTTATCAGTCATCCATAAATAAAATCCTCTTACAACACTGAATCTTGGAATGCTGCACCGCACCGCACCACACTGGTCAACAACACCATGTAGCTGCAGCCATGTGGTGGGATGCACACACACCTCACTCCCTCCAGCCACACCCGACACTCAACACATGCAAACACTCACCATCAACACCGCCATAACCAACAAATCACACAGAAGTCAAGCATGCACACCTCTCGGCAAGCAGCAGCTCCCTCACACACCTACTGCACTCTGTCAACCTTCATCAATCTCACTGGTAATGTTATGTGATATGATCCAATACAACTGAAATGCCTGGTGGAGCTGCAAAATGCCTCATCATGCACCAGAGAGCATTGACCTATCATTATGGGAAGGCCAGAGGCAGGTCTACACACTTCATAGCCTTCCCTAACCTTCCACACACCACATGCCTTTGCCTTCCCACCACAACACACACTTGCGCTCTTCAGCAAACTAAAAACCGGGATGAATCTGGTATTGTTTTTGGGTGTGGTGAATGAAAGCACTTGTGTTACAGTATATTGAAGGTGAGTTTCCCCCCAAAAAAAGAAACTACACCACAAAAAGTTGGATTGAATTAAGTTATGTGAAATTGTTTTAGGTGATGCTTACAAATTCACTTAAAACTCAGACAGATGCAATAGCTCAAGGCTCCAGTGATACAAACACTTTCCACAAACAAGGTACGGTGACTGTGAGTGCCAGCAGGTGATAAAAAGATCCCACAAGAATACAAACTCCACACATGCCTGTAGCCAATATTCTGAATCACTCCCACATTGGAGTAATTTGACAAATGATGTACCAGCAGTAGCACATAAATAATGAATTCTCTCACATACACACTTCACCAAGGACTGTTACTGAGGTGTTTAAATAGCACAGGTACATTCATTTCATGTACAACACACACACACACACACACACACACACACACACACACACACACACACACACACACACACACACTAGATTTCCACAACACACTCCACGGAAATCATATAAAGGAACCACCTCCGTGTTTGATGTTTTTTTCTGCAGTTATTGTGACAAAAGAATCGTCCCGAGGCTACACTGCTACCACGTGAAGTGAAATATGTTCTTGAGAGATGTTTAATTGTAACTCTTGGTGAGACAACTAAGAACCAGCACATCTTTCCCCTTCCCTATGTACTCCTCACACACTCCACACGCGCTGTCAGTCGCTACAGTTCTGACAAGGGTAATGGAATGGTCATATCAATTTTCTAGTGATAAAATGTTTTGTTGCATTTTCTTACTTTACTGAGAATTGTGGTATGTATTGTATTTACTGATTTCTTGGAATGCTCACAAGGCTGTACAGTTAGGAATGCCTCAGTTCTTCCAGGGTATCATAATGTCAAGTCCACAGTAATGTTTCTGACTTGACTTGCACGACACAGCATCACGTTTGGAAGAATCAGGGAGATGGACACAGACAAGATGAAATGACATGACAACACACACACTCATTCAGTCAGTCATTCTCGCCACCTGCTATATTAAAAGAAAAACAGACTCATAGCAGACTTCCAATAAATAAAACATGAAACTCAAGTCATGAACGCTCCATTTGTGACAAGGAAAACAGGAGGAGGAACAGGAGGAAGGACAATGATGCAATAATGATGATGGAATTAAGGGAGGTGGAGAAACACAAAGGGCTATGATGCACCCAAAAAAGAATGTACAGAACAGTTTCCTAGGCAGCTTGAAGCACCAGTGTGACATCTGGCCAAACACCCCCCCATCCCACCAGCTCTCCTGCTAAAGTGTGATCCCACATTAACGAAAGACGTTTTTCCCCGGTTCTGCAGGACAAGTGAACTAAAGGTCTGAGTTGGTGTTTGGTGCCTGGCTTCCTCCCTTCCTTCCTTCCTTCCTGCCGTGTGTGGAGGAGACTGCTTCGTGTCAGCTGTACCTTTGAGGTTCGGATGACATTCAACCCTAGAAACAAATGCAGAATTGTGATAAATTACTGAGTGAAGTAACCACATATACAGGATTTGGTAAAAATGTTTGCATGCATGAAAAAAAGTTATTCTTAAAAGATATACATATATCAGGAATAGACTGCAAGTGATGGTAAGGAAAAGAAGTGTACAGTCAGCTCTTTGATCGATGAAGCAGCTTTTCTATCCTTATTTATAGCTAGAGTGACATGCCATTAAAAAAAAAAAAAAAAAAAAAAAAAAAAAAAAAAGGAAGCTGCAAGTGTCCATCAGGCCTACACATGGCAGTCTCTGTACAAACACACCTTCCTATTTCCACCTATCATCACCACCCATACATCTGTCCAGTCTTCCTTTAAAGCTCCATATTGACTTAACACTAACATTATTTCCTTTTACCTATAAAATATATCAAAATAAAACAAGATTACCAATTACTGACATGTCCTTTCACTCCACACATCAGATACACCAAGTGACAAATTCTCCAACCACCACACATAAACCATTACGCTAGCGAACTAATCTTAAGCCTTCCTGCTATCCCCACATGCATATTTTCAGTGTGTATGTACTGCAATCCAAATAAACTGTATATTATTATCATTTTCAGGTTTCAAGACATTTCTTCCTCAATTCTTGCTAATTCTGTGATACTCTAAGGCAGTGTTTCCCAACCTTTTCGCAGCGATTACCCAAAAATACAATTTCACAATCATCCATTACCCCAATGAACAAATACTCGTAATATAGGAAAAAAAGTAACTGTATTTCATACTTCAAAAACAGACAAAATAGAAACTATGCAACACAATAATGCAAATCTATAATACGAAAAGAAGTAATTTTAGTTCATACATAGAAAGCAGAAAAAATTAATAGAAATCTTCATTGAAATTATATGAAAATGTAAACTGATTGCCTCATCCCATGCCAAACATCCATTACCCCAAAAATATGGGGTCATTACCCCACTGGGGTAATTTACCCCTAGGTTGGGAACCACTGCTCTAAGGGAACAAGTGCTTAAGTGGGCTTTTTTTTATTATTATCTTTTTTTCTTTTTTTTCCCTTGCTTGGCTACCCTCCTGCATAAAAAAAAAAAAAAAAAAAAATATATATATATATATATATATATATATATATATATATATATATATATATATATATATATATATATATATATATATATATATATATATATATATATATATATATATATATATATATATATATATATATATATATATATATATATATATATATATATATATATATATATATATATATATATATATATATATATATATATATATATATATATATATATATATATATATATATATATATATATATATATATATATATATAATATATATATATATATATATATATATATATATATATATATATATATATATATATATATATATATATATATATATATATATATATATATATATATATATATATATATATATATATATATATATATATATATAACAAAATCAACAAGTAGGTAAGTCCGAGCCACTCACCTCACCACCTCACTGGAACTCATCATCAGAACTCAACAGCATCGTCTTCTCATTATAAGCAACCCGTCCATTTCCATTCCGCCCTCCGTTCTGTGGTCCCCTTCCGCCCCCTCCTGTGCCGCCACCACTGTTCCCGTGGCTGCCACTCATGCCGTTAATCCCGTTGCTGCTGTTTGAGCGGGGCGCCTCATCTGCATCGTATGTGCTCACTGCGGTGTGTCCTGAGCCTCTGGTGGTGCCTCCTGGGGTGTGCAAGTGACCCAAGGAAGTCACGGGGGAGAGAATGGTTCAGTTAGAGTAAAGTTTGGTGTGTCCTTGGGTTAGGTTAGGTTAGGATGGGTTTAGGGTAGGATAGAGGTGGTTTTGGGGGTTATTTTGAGGTTGTAAGAGTGTTTGCAAAGGGTTCCAGGGAAGAGAAACGTAAAGTTAGGGTAAAGCTTGTTGGGTTCTTGGGTAAGGTAGAGACGGGATGGGTTTGGGGTAGGATAGTGGTGGTTTCTATGGTTATTCTGAGGTTGTAAGAGTGTTTGCCAGTGGTTCCAGGGGAAAGGTAAAGTTAGGATATAGCTTGTTGTGTCCTTGGGTTAGGTAGGGGCAGGATGGGTTAAAGGTAGGACAGAGTGTTTGCCAGTGGTTCCAGGGGAGTTGCAGGGGCCAGAAAGGTAAAGTTAGGGTAAAGTTTGTTGTGTTCTTGGGTTAGGTAAGGGCAGGATGGGTTTGGGATAGGATAGATGTGGTTTTTGATGTTTTGCATTTTTTTTTTTTTTTTTTTTCTAAGAGGGTAAAAATTGGTCAAGGGCAACAAAAATGATTGAACAAAAAGGTGTGAGCTAATAAAGTGGTTAAGATGTCTCTGTTCACTTAGGACTGCATGGTCTGGTCTGGACTGTGTTTATTTAGATAGATTGGGTTGGTATATGTTTAGTTATATTGATGGATGGAATCTAAATGTACTGTATGGCTTTCCAGTACCAAGGAAACATCAGATTGCTGCAACTAAGGCAAAGATCACTGTATACTTGATCAAAAAGAGACATTGGATAGAAAAGATCTGCCAAAGTCATCTGGTATAAATATTCAAGGCAAGATTTATCCATACAAGTTTGAATACACATGAGAAAAGATGTTCAGAAAACTAATGGAGAGATCAGACAAGGCTGACTCACGGAAATTCAAATTGAGTGGGAATTGAGAAAGTGGTTATCAGTGACACATGTTGAGGCACAGGTGACAGGGATTAAGTCTTGTCTAAATACGAAAAAGGAAAAGGGAAAATACGTGATAAGATTGGAGAGTTGGAAGTTACTGTTTAAAGTGTAAATGTGTAAGTGGTACAGAAGGAATTATGGAAGAGAAGGGGAGGGGAGGGAAGGGAATGGACATGGGAGAGGAGGGAAGAGAAGGGAAGGGAAGGGAAGAGAAGGGACATGGGAGAGGAGAGGAGAGGAGAGGGAAGGGAAGGGAAGGGAAGGGAACAAAAGAGAAGGGACATGGGAGAGGAGGGAAGGGAAGGGAAGGGAAGGGAAGGGAAGGGAGGGGAAGGGAGGGGAAGAGAGGAGAGGAGAGGATGGAGCACTGGATGGTGAAATGGAGGACACGTGACAGTATAAGAGCAACATTTGTTGTGACTTTCACTTTCTTAAGAAATCATGCAGTGACTTTTGAAAACAGTAATCTATGCTTTGTGTGCAGCCAGACGTCATTTTAACCATCTCATTGCAACACACTAAAAGAGCCAAACTGTGTGACTGGACTTCATGTCAGCAGATTAAGGAAGAACAAAAATATATAACACAAAAAATCATGCTGCACTGAAAATCAAAACTATGCAGTTGAACAGAGCAAGATATAGTGATAAAAAAATACACACAAAACCAGAATAATGAAGCAGGACAAGGCAAGCTGGCACACACATGCACAAAGAGCAAACTGCCACACATCACTCATCATTAATACCACACAAAGGGAACAAGGGGGAAAAAAAAAACGTGTGCAGCTAAACAAACATACATGGTAAATGAAATCAACATATTACATTCAAAACTATACAATGCAGAGCAAATACAAAGCACAGAAAACCAACCCAGCTTAACGTGCACAATACAGACCACAGTATTAATGCAATTTAGGAGAAAAAGCGAGCATTACTGGCAGTTTCAAAGCAGAGTAAGATTACCAAAAGAAAAAAAACAAGGGAGAGGGGAGAGTGAGAGAGAGAAGGAAGGGACAGAGACATAACAAGGACAGGAATAATATAAACGCTCCTCAGTAAACAGCTACAGCAAGACTAAAATAAATACGTAGAGGGAAGATACATTTCCTGCCTAACACCCTGACACCCTAACACACACTAACACCCTGTGAAGGCCAGATGCACCACGGCTTGCCAGGATGAGCACTGCAGCACCACAACACAGCATCACATGGGAACAGAGGCTTGTGTGTTCCTTCAATGGCTTGTACAATGGTGGTGGTGGTGGGTCTTTACATAGGTTCTGCAGTGTTTTCAGCCTTATTTGTAAGTTCCTACTACATAAATTTTTCCCATAAAGATCCCATCCAACTTACTTTCAAATTAGGTTATAGGAAATTCTTGTGATGTGGATTATTTGAGTGAAATTTAAATGGAAGGAATCTTGGTGAGTGGAATTTACATAGAAGCACCTCACACTTGAGACACCATCATGGGTCCCACTCAAGAGGCCATCATGGGTAGAACTCCTAAGATGAGACTGCAGTTGGTGTTATGGAGGTAGTGAATATGTAAGGAGTGTATCGGCTGTTCAAATCCCTCTGCTGTGGTGTTTCTCTCACAGCGAAGAGTATAAAATGTGCTCATGAGAAGTAACATAGGATGAAACAGGAAAACAATTATCTAACTTTCTAGCTGTCACCTTCTTAAGATGTGTAGCAACTTTCCCATCACTCTGAAGAAGGCAACAGCTGAAATGTCTGAGAATAAGGTACTTCTGTTTCATCCTGTCTTTCCTCTCACTAACAAACACACATGATATTCCAGGCTATAGCCATTCACCCACACAACACTGAATGCACCACAACACTCAGCATTCTGGCACTGACACACGTGGCTTTCTATTAGTTTGTACATGTCTTTACTACACCTGCAATCGAACCAGACACTTCCCGAACAAGGCCCAACCAAGACTGTTATTAACTCCTTCAGTACTGGGATGCATTTTTTAGCTGAGTTTTTGTTGATTAGATGATTTTATTGGAAGAGTCTATGGAGCTCAGAAGATTAATGGCCACAGTCTTCACTATTTTAATCCCCACATAGGTTTCTGAAGATGTACAGAATCACCAGAATGACTGAGAATGCGTCATGGTATTGAAGGGGTTAAGGTGAGCAAGAATCTTTCCCTTATAAAAACCACTTGGTACACAGAAAAGCAGAACAAAGTGTAACAAGGTAACAATTAACTCCCTCTTTGTCTTAGTAAGGTCTTCAGTGGGTAGAGGGCCTTGTTGGAATGTGTGGAAAAATTCTGGTTCTTTCTGTGCTTCCCTACACCAGTGGTTCCATCTGTGTCTCATCTGTTAGCATGGTCTGTACACTAATGGCAATCCCACAACCACACTGTACCACATAACAAACAATTCAATGTAAGTAAATGTTGTCTAGCTAATATTTGTGCACTTGTTCTTAGCCATCATGTCATTAGTGATGACAGAAACCTTAAGTCCCTCATACAAGACACTGAAACTTGGTGAATGTATGACATAGAATGAAGGGAGAGGAGGCATGATGGAGCAGCACAGACAGGTGACAAGATTGACAGGGAAGCTGCAGTGAGTACTTTCTCACCTAAAAAGGAAAGTGGTATTACTGGTGCTGCCACAACACAAGTGCAAAGGAAAGAAAAGTAATCAGAACCTGTATTTTTTTTCTTTATCCTTAAATCTGTAGAAGGAAAATGTACCCATGTTATAGCAGATCAAGTTTATAGCAAACAGAAGGCCCAGCCTCAGAATCAGGAGAGTAACAAGTGTGTTGGTGCAATGAGTAGTTAGGTGAAACAGGATTAGAGATCTCAGACACATGAAATCATCACCCAAGAATGGTTTGCCTCATAAATGTGATGAACACCCACACTTCTGTACAAGTAGTCATCTGCTTGGCTTATGTCACAGCAGGCTTGACCTCAAGCACATGATACATTAAGCTGCTGTCTCAGCTACATGGTCTGCCTCAACATGCACTTCACACAGATTAAGTTGGAGAGAGGAAATTTATCTGGAGCTCATGTCAGTAAAGCAGTTTCTCAGACTTGAAAAAAAAAGTCTTGTAATTGGGATGAACTGACGTCAGTGGATATTGTGAAAAAGTTGCATGAAGGGTTGTGCATTCAGAAATAAATTCATATTGCTTATTGCTCAGCAGTGAACTGTACCATTTAACAGCAGCACATTTATGATCAAGTTAACTGTAGTAAATATGGTAACTTTGGGAGCACAGCCTTGAATACCAGGACATGAGCCAGCAGGTGTGAGGTGAGGAGCAGCCCAGAGCAATAACCTGGAGACCCAAGAGAGGAACCTTCACCACCCAACCCAGCACCACATCACCCCTCACACTGAGCCAGGCTGGCCAGGAATGCTTCATGGGAGACTGTGCACCTTTTCTTTTACACCTCATGGATTTCACCGTCAGATAATACCATGACTAAATTCTGAGGCAGCTCACGTTGCTCAAATTTTTACTTCCATAAAACTTGCATGTAACAAAATAATTTTAAATAGTGATGAGGTAATAGCTAATTGTTGAACTATAGATAATGGCAAAGTATGTCACTTCAACAACATAAATCATGTGATATATGAATTACTAGTTTTCTGCCACACAACAGACCACAACTACATTTCCTTGGTAAGCTGAGTGCACAAGTCCCACTAAGCCATCCCTGCCACACTCTGCTCCTGTGACACATTACATACAAGGGAGTTTAGCTTAGTTCCCAGCACTGCCACTCCCTCTGCTTATCAGTAATGAGACCGAGGCTGCTGCCAAGACACTGCCCAACACTCATGGCCGTGGTACTGTGTCTGTCAGCACTCATCAGAACTCATGCCATCTGCCACAGCACAACCCATCACAAGGCACCACCACCAGTGTGTGTCAAGGAAATGTCACGCAATTGTTGCCGCATTGGTTACAATACAACAGGACACATGAAGACACATGATGAGTTACAACCAGCTCACTGAAGTATGCATGTTTCTGCAAAAGTTGGAAGTACAGAATAAGAAACTGGCACTGAATGGCAATGCTTACACTGGGTGACACTTTTGGTGATGGTGGGAATGATGCACCATGACAACACTGGTGTGTGGGCAGTGTCTGGGCACCACAGCCTCACAGGGACAGGACTACATGTTAAGATAAGTGTATATGAGTGTGTGTGTGTATGTGTGTGTGTATGACAGGGCAGCAGGGGAGGCCAGAGACGATCCTCCCTCGGGCACGGCACCTTTGGAGGGCGGTGGAGGCAGCCTAGTAATCTGCTGGGCCTGTGTTGTTGAGGGAACAGCACTCGAGATGACACTGAGGCCTGACCCCACCACAGTGGTCCCTGCCCCACCACCACTGCCGCCGCCAGGGCCCCGTGCAGGGTGGGTGGTGGCAGTGCTGGTGGGGTCAGGGGTGCCAGCAGTGGTGGTGGAGGTGGAGACGGGCAGGAGGTCAGGTCGCAGCTCCTCCATGTCGTGGCTCTGCGTCAGTACCTGTGTGGGGCGGCCTCCTCCCCCTAATGGGGGTGCGGGGGTGAACAGTGAGGGTTATTGCTCATGTATTGCTGATGGTGGTGGTGGTGGTGGGGATGATACAATGCTGAAAGCTCTTGTTTATATCAGTCAATTTGTTTTATATGATTTTTTTTCAGTGTGTTTATTAACTAAAGGATTCACAGCCTGGACAGACTGGTTGTGTGGTGAGACATGATGGTACGACACTCACAAGTCACACTAAACAAGGGCTTTCTTGATATTAGATGTAATGGAACTAAGTGAGAGTTACATCAGCTATCCATGTATTGGTTAAATGTTGTCCTAGTGTGGTGTCTGTGAGCGTGTCATGAACAACCATCGTGTGGCTGACACACTCAAGTCTTCTGCCACATCTTCATCAATACTCCTTGTAATAAATCATACTTAGACTGAGGCACTACAAAACACCTCAATCACCTCATCAATAATCATAAACTACCATCGTGTAAGTAAAGGAAAAAACAAAAAACTGAAAAATTCTAATCTAATTCTAACTTTCTTGGCACATCTTTTCGGGATGAAAAAGAGAAAATAAAACTGAATAAAAAAAAAAAGCTTTGTGTCTCCTTCTCTTTGTGTATAGCATGGAGTACAATCTGAAAGAAAAGACCACAAGACAAAACGCTGAACGGTGGACTGCATTTCTAGTCCAGCGTCAAAGTTCAATCAACAGGAAGGATGGAAGTCCTACACAATAGCTAATGTTATACTGCTCTAGTCTGCCTTGGGAATAATGGCGGCGAGCTGTACAATCAGGCAAAGGTCTGTATTTAGAAATGCTTTGCTCTCTCACCATGACTTTTTCCAAGGCCACAGAGATGATTAGCAGTGTTTTCAAGAGTGTTTCTCCAGTTAATAATGTAGAAAGCTTGTCAATCTGCATCTAGAACTGTAGAAACACCTTAAAAACTTGTGTAAACTTAAATAAAGCTTTTTGAAAGAGTGGAGGTGAGGCAAAGAAGTGTTTGAGAATACGAGCCTAAGTCAGAGCAGCAAGGGAGCTAAGAGTAGTGAGGCAAGGTACACAATACTGGGTGTCCTAGCTACAGCCCCAGACCTTTGACGGCCTCCAGCTCCTGTTCAAGCTCCTGCAGAAACACCTTGGCACTCACAGTTTGCTGGCCTGAGTGACACAACCAACAATTACTGGAATGTTGTGGTGTTGACAGAGAAATGCGGACATGAGTTACTTTCTCATGTTTTGTTTCCCTCTACGATCAGTTCATAATTTCCTACACATGATTTTTATTAGTAAATGTGATAACTTCATCTAGACTTACAAGAAATGGAAACAAGAGTAGAGGTGGAGAACGAGCAGACAGCAAACCCTCTAATAAGTGACGAGAAGAGTTGGTATACCAGGAACAGACATATCTTCTGCAGACTCCGAGCACTGTTTAAACCTCCCACTTTGAGTAGTCTAGGTGCAGGAAGTCATGGATACCTAATGAATTCAATCACTTGGATACACAAGGGACATTTATAAGCCTGTCAAGAGAGTGGTTAGACCAAAAAACCCGAGGATGCATTAAGTAGTTTCACTCCCTCTCTCCTCCAGAAGGTTGTGTACATACAGGAGAGTTAATGGAAAGAGGTACTCCATAACATAATTCTATAAAGCATGCATAGGAAAGCTTTAGTTTGTGTGCCTGAAGGCTTTATGACTATCCCAGCTTGACTTCAGTGGTGTACAATTTTTAATCTCTATATTCAACACCATTGTAAGAAATTGTGTAGGTAAATTTGAGTTCAAGACACACCACTATCATTATCACTCATTCATCTATTTTGTGAGCAAGTTCCAAGTTTATACAGGTCAGCAGTGTGTCCAGCTGGAGGGTTCTGTGTTACTGTCTATCAAGTGTGTCCATGAATCTTTTCCTACACGACTTAAATCTATCTAGTTCTGGCATTGCTTCTGTCTTCCCTGACTTGGCTACTGGCACTCTGTTATCCCCTATCCATGGCTAAACATCTATTTTTCACTAACATACTCATTCCTTTATCAGCTTATCTGTTCCTCGATTGCTGGACTTATCTCTCACTGACACTATACATTCACTTCACCAGAATAATTTTTGCACACTCCAGGGAGATGTGCACTTAATAATCACAACACCTATGATTCACAACATCTCATTCCATTATACTACACTTTGATTAACAAGATATGGATCCTAATCAGCCCAACACCTCAAGGGCATAAACACCCTCTCAAACCACACACTTCACCCTGAGCATCTGATGAAATGGTTGAAATCTGGCCAATGGCAAAAAAAAAAAAAAAAAAAAAAAAAAAAAAAAAAAAAAAAAAAGGCCCACTTAAATGCCAGTCCCTAATTAGGTCTGAAAGAGTTAGCTAAAAGAATGGGATACGTCTTGAAACCTCCCTCTGACTAAAGCTTTCAAGGTGAGACAGGTTAGTAATGCATGCAAGTGAAGAACAATTATTACATCGTGAAATAGTTTAGGAAAAAAAATAAGGCTAAGACTCTTAAAATTAAAAACAGCAGCTGGTCAATGCACTGCAGCAGCACATTCATGTCCGCTGCGGGGGACGGGAGGATCTGGCAACACAGGGCTCTGAATGGAACAGTACATTCAACGAATCATGCCGAAAGGGACATGCTGGGCCTCACTGCTGCTTGGTTAACACAGTCTTACCCAAACACATTACTTTGAGGGTTCAGTAGTGAGTTAGATATACCAATTAGTTAGTGAAATCTTAAGGTAGAAAGTGAAGAAACAATATCAAGTGAAGTGACGTGGCCAAGACTAATTTTCTGGCAAGTGGCTTATAATAATATTCTCATCAGCGTTATTTGGACAGTTCTAAAGTATTATTAGTGTCATCTTTACTGGATTTAGCTTTCCCTCAGTCACCAATTATCAAGTGAAGTGAAGCGGCAAGTGGCTTATAATTCTCAGTATTTTCAATTTGGATAGCTCTAGAGTAGTCAAGTAATTAATTAGTGTCCCTTTTATTGCATTTAGCTTTCCCACGATCACCAAATATCAAGTAAGTGATGTGGCCAAGATTAATTTTTCTGGCAAGTGGTTTATAATTCTCACCAGTGTTTGCAATTTGGAGAGTTCTAGACTAGTCAAGTAACTGATTAATCAGTGTCCCCTTCACTGTATCTAGCTTCCCCCAATCATGATCTCTGATAAGCTGTGACTACCAGATGGTTTTGTAGGGGTGTCAGCGATCAGAGGTCACAATTGCTGGACAAGAGACACAGTGGTAGTGAGGCAAGTTACAAGATTTCTGACAGTAAATGTACCATAATTTTCTTTTTGACAATGAATATACCATGTTCTTTTTCCCAATTCATGCAGAGCCAATAAAAATCAGGCTAGTTAAGCATCTTCAATGATCGTTCTTTGTCCCAGAAGCATAATAATTTCAAACATCACTCGTTCCTTCTTCATATTAATCAGAGTTCCTTTCTTATGAACAGGATATCAACACTTGCAACTGAGTATCCTTGCAGTAAATAAAACCAAGGAATGCATATGTTAAGTGGCAATTTAGCAAGATTTACGTTGAGAAGATTAATGGATGAAAACAACATTTCTCCTTTTAAAATACAAGTGATGAAAGTTATGGAGCTGTAAGCCATGGATTGTCATAAGATGGGAACTCTTGGTTTTAATAAATTTTAAGTGGAAGTGATGTTTATGCTATCTATTTATGCTGACGAATGTTATTATCAGGGCCACCATCACCAGATTCTTTTTTTGCGACTTTACATTCTGTAAGTGTATTATGAAGCACTGAACACCCTCAATCTCTGCACCTTTCAATTATCTAAAGCAAAACTCTTTAATGCAATTTCGATCAAATTTAAGAGGAAAAAGAATCAAATTTATTTCCGTCAATTGAAACCCCTCAGTCTCAGCATCTTTCAATTATCTAAAACAAAAATCTTTAACATAATTCTGATCAACTTTAAAGAGGGAAAAGAACCGAGTATATTTCCGTGTCTCTCAGGTTCATATTCAGAAACGCTCAGCTCTCTCACCGTGACTATTTTCCAAGGCCACAGGGATGATTAGTGGGATTTTCAAGAATGTTTCTCCAGCTAATAAAATAGAAATCTTGTCAATCTGCCTCTAGAACTGTAAAAACATCTTAAGAACTCAAAATTTAGAGAAGGCCTTTTGAAACAGTGGAGGTGAAGCACAAAGTGTTTGAGAATATGAGCCTCAGCCTTTAGTCACCTCATACCAAGACAGGGTAGAGTGGCTGGCCAGGGGGACGTACCTGCACTGTACTGGGTGTATTGCTGGTACTGCGGGTGGAAGTTGTGGATGGCGTCTGTCATGATGTCCTTAGGGTTCATGGTTTCCTGGGAGACACAGGGAAGCACCACCATTAAGGACCAAGGATGTCAATGATAAAGATGTAGTTTTTCTAATTGATTCCCTAATTTTGTTGTTTTTTTAATCATCGATTCCTGATTTTGTTGTATTTTTTGTCATTCATTTCAGTTTTTATTTATTTCTGTCATTGATTCCTGGATTTGCACCGAAATATTTATGCCCAGGCTCCTATAACTTCAAACTAATGTCTAAATGAGACTCTTGAAACAACTATTTGAATATTCAGTTACAATATCAAATAAACACTTTTGACTCCTAAGCTCAGGGGAAACAAAAAAAAAAATAAATAAATAAAAATAAATAAATAAAAAATAAATAAATAAAAAAAAAAAAAATAAATAAAAAATAAATAAATAAGTTTCACCTTTTCTTTTTTTTTGTTTTAGCAACATGGCTTATCTTCTGTTATTTTATGGCCTAAAGGAGGTATTTCTGTGTACCTCCTCTCTGAAAACCCATCCACTTTCTTTTTTTTTTTTTTTTACAATATAAGATTACAAGATTTTAATGGCTAAAGGAAGTATTTTGTGCACCTCCTCTCTGAAAACCCATCCATTCTTTCTTTTTTTAACAACATGTGATAAAGAAGGCATTTTTACAAAACTACTATCTGAAAATCTATCTTTTTTTCTAACAATATTGTCTATTTATGAGATTCTATAGGGTAAAGGAGGCATTTTTGGGTATCTCCTATTTGAAAACCCACCCATTTTTTTTTACTTATTTTTTTAACATGTACTAAATGAGGTATATTGTTCCCCTCTCTCAACACCCACACCTTTTTCTCTTCTTTTACCATTTCAATGACTAAAGGAGGTATGTTTGGGTACCTCCTATTTGAAAACCTATCCATTTTTTTTTTTTTTTAACATATACTAAAGGAGGCATCCTGTTCACCTCTCAAAACCCACACCTTTCCTCTTCTTTTAACATTTTAGTCCCTTCAATACCATGACACGTTTCCATATTCATTCTGTTTACTATTTGGTGATTTTACACAGCTTCAGGATTAGAATAGTGAAGACTGTGGCCACTAATCTTTTGACCTCCATAGATCCTTCCTAGTGTCAATAAAATGGTCTAATTATACACAAAACTAATGGTAAAAATGCGTCTCAGTACTAAAGGGGTTAATGACTAAAGGAGGTATTTTTAAGCACTTCCTATTTGAAAACCCACCCATTTTGTTTTCTTTTTAAACAATATGAGATAAAGGAGGCATTTTTGGGCATTTCTGAACATTTACCCATTCTTTCTTTTAAACAATATGGACTACTTTACAGAATTTTATGGAGCAAAGGAGGCATTTTTGTGCACCTCTTATCTGAGAACCCACCATTTTCTTTCTTTTTTTAACATGTACTCAAGCAGACATATCATGCACCTCTCTGAAAACACATCCATTCTTTCTCTTCAATATGGACTATTCTATGGAATTTTGTGGGCTAAAGGAGGTATTTTTTGACATCTCCAATCAGAAAAGTCATCCAGTCTTTCTTTCTTTAACAATATGAGCTACAGATGGTGATTTTCGGGCACCTATCTGATAACCCACCCATTTTCTTTCTTAACATGTACTACAGCAGATATATAGTTCCCTCCTATCTGAAAACTCAACCATTTTCTTTCTTTTTTTAACATGTACTAAAGCACATATATAGTTCCCCTCTCTGAATACCCCCCCTCATTTTCTTTCCTTTTTTTTAACACCTTTCTGAAAACCCATATATACCTTGAGGGAGGAGGAGATACTTTGCATGGTGACACTACGACCTGGGCCAGAGACAGTGAAGTCCCCATAGATCTGGTAGGGGAAGGCGTAGCGCAGGGCCACCGAGGCGAAGAACATCTCCACACAGATAATGAAGTTCTGGTAGCCGGCGGAGACAGTGCCAGTATTGAGGTGTGGGTCGGCCTTGATCACGTTTGCCTTCTCCAGGATGGCAAGTAACACACCTGGTGGGGGAGTGTGAGATTAGGGATGGCCATAACTCTACCTTTTGTTGTGGATCAGAATGCCTCTTATGTAAAGGAGAGGAGAGTGAAGAGAGAGGGCAGGGGAGGGGAGGAGAGGAAAGAAAAGAATAAAGAAAAGAGAAGACAAGAGGAGAGGAGAGGAGAGGAGAGGAGAGGAGAGAGAGAGAAGAGAGAGAGAGAGAGAGAGAGAGAGGAGAGAGAGAGAGAGAGAGAGAGAGAGAGAGAGGAGAGAGAGAGAGGAGAGAACAGAGGAAAGGTGGAAATGATAGGAGGAAACGAGAGGAAAGGAAAAGAGAACTAAAAAAAAAAAACACCCAGTACTTAGCCACCAGCCTACCCTGCGTACCTTGCCAGAAGGAGAGGAAGATGACGGACTTAATGGTGAAGAACTTGAGCACCGGATCATAGGGCTGCAGCAAGTCCCGGGTGGCAAAGTAGAAGAGGAAGAGACTGTACAGGGCCAGCGACACCGAGATATTGTAGATGATGGTGATGTAGAGGTAGCCGCCTTCAGGACTGTAGGAAGATGGGGGGAAAGTGTCATTAACTCCTTCAGTACCATGATGCATTTCCATATTCACTTATTTATTATTTGGTGATTTTGTACAGCTTCAGCAAATTATGTGGGGGGATTAAAATGGTAAAGACTAGCCATTAATCTTCTGACCTCCATAGGCCCTTCCTCATGTCAATAAAATGGTCTAATCATACACAAATCTCAAGGTAAAAATGTGTCCCAGTACAGAAGGGGTTGAAATGGTGAAGACTGTGACTATTAATTTTCTGACCTCCATAGGCCCTTCCTAATGTTAATAAAATGGTTTAATTGTAGAAAAATCTCATGGTAAAAATGTGTCACAGTACTGAAGGGGTTAACGCTGAATATGATTTCTTTTTATGTAAGAGGGGAAGCTGGACACGGGTAAAATAATAATAATAAAAAAAAATAAATAAATAAAATAAATGAATAAATAAATAAATAATAAAAAAAAGGCCCACTAAGTTGCCAGTCCCCTTACAGGTCTGAGAGCCCCGCAAAAAATTATAAACATAGAAGAAGTGACATGAAAATAAGCAGTAACACATGAAGAATTAATAGTTTCTGGCAACCTGTGAGTAAATGAAGAGCATATCCAACACAAACACACACCAGTACACCCCAAACACTCACCTCCAGTCCCCATCGCGGTACTTCCCAAGAAACTGCAGGATGATGGTAATGAACGCCATGGCGGGTTTGACGAAGCAGAACTGAAGTGTCGCCTGCTTGCAAAACCTCAGAAAGCCAATGGTGTAGGTCTTCCCCGCCAGACAGCAGGTGCCGTACATGCAAGAGGACCTGATGGGGGAGAGCGTCGTTGGTAAAAAAAATAGGAGATATGCAAAGAGGAAAGCATTGGTGGTAGAAAAATAGGAGAGATATGCATAGAGGAGATCATCAGTTGTAGAAAAATGGGAGATATATGCAGAGAAAAAATTAAGCAGTTGTTAGTAAATGTATGAAAATGAAAGGAAAGCATGTGGAAAAGATATGTAGAGAAGAAATAATATAAAAAGATGTTTGTAAGAGGACAAGCAGTAGGTATGTTAGTTAAATGGAAGAGGTAGAAATAGAGGCAAATACATGATGAGAGAGAGAGAGAGAGAGAGAGAGAGAGAGAGAGAGAGAGAGAGAGAGAGAGAGAGAGAGAGAGAGAGAGAGAGAGAGAGAGAGAGAGAGAGAGAGAGAGAGATAAGAGTAAAACAAACATACAATAACAAAATAAGAACAAGTTATTTTGCATTCCTCAAGTTGCCAAATGGTGAAACTCCAAATATTTAACAAACATGAGAGAGAAATTTATAATACTATCACTACTACTACCACCACCATCACCATCACCACCACTTACCTGATGGGCTTTCCTCTGATCTCACTCATGATATTCCCCTCACCACCCAGGTACTCGTAACACAAGCTCAGGAAGTTGTAGATCACAAACGCTGAGGGAGAAAAATAGAGTCCGTGAAATGAGTTGCTTCTTGTGGCGTTTGGTTTCTGTTAGTTAAAATTGTGTGTGTCATTTGTAAGACAGAGAAGAGAAAGTTAGTGAAATGAGTAGTTTTTTTTTGTGGAATTTGATGTTTCTGTTAGTTAAAATTGCGAGTGTAAATTTGTAACATAGAAAAGATAGAGTTAGTGAAATGTGTTGCTTTTTGTAGAGTTTGATGTCTTAATTTCTTTTTTTATCTATCTATTTACTTTTTTTTATGCAGGAGGGGAAGACAATCAAGGGAAAGAAGAAGAAGAAGAAGAAGAAGAAGAAGAAGAAGAAGAAGAAGAAGAAGAAGAAGAAGAAGAAGAAGAAGAAGAAGAAGAAGAAGAAGAAGAAGAAGAAGAAGAAGAAGAAGAAGAAGAAGAAGAAGAAGAAGAAGAAGAAGAAGAAGAAGAAGAAGAAGAAGAAGAAGAAGAAGAAGAAGAAGAAGAAGAAGAAGAAGAAGAAGAAGAAGAAGAAGAAGAAGAAGAAGAAGAAGAAGAAGAAGAAGAAGAAGAAGAAGAAGAAGAAGAAGAAGAAGAAGAAGAAGAAGAAGAAGAAGAAGAAGAAGAAGAAGAAGAAGAAGAAGAAGACAACCCACTTGGAATGCCAGTTCCCTTAAAGTTTAACATAAAATTAACAAAAAATCTGGGACAAATGTCTTGAAAATTGTGGGTGTAATTTGTAACGTAGAGAAGACAGAGCTGGTGAAATGATGTGGTGAAGAAATATCGAGTCAGTGATATGAGTGGCTTTTTATGGCGTCTGGTTTCTGTTAGTTAAATTGTAAGTGTAATTCATAAGATAGAGAAGACAGAGTTAGTGAAATGGTGGTGTGAAGAAATATTGAGTGAAATAAGTTGTTTTTTATGGCATTTGTTTTTTTTTGTTAGTTAAAATAATGGGTTTAATTCCTAATATAGAAAAGATAGAATTGGTGAAACGAGGAAGAAATGTTGAGTCTATGAAATGTGTTGCTTTTTGTGGCATTTGGTGTGTGTTAGTTAAATTGTAAGTGTAATAGAGAGAGTTGGTGAAATGGTGGGATAGAGAAATTGAGCCAGTGATATGAGATGCTTTTAATGGTGTTTGGTTTCTCAGTTAGTTAAATTGTGGGTGTAATTTGTAACATAGAAAGGATCGAGTTGGCAAAACATGGAAACCTGTGGGTGTAATTCATAACAAAGAGAAGATACAAGTTAGTGCAATGATGTGGAAAATCGTCGGCGTAATTTGTAACAGAGAGAAAATAGTTAGTGAAATGATGTGGTGGAGGAAATTGACTGATTCTTTTTTTTTTTTTATTGAGTTTTGTTTTTCAGTCAATTACTTTCTAGATATAATAAAAAACAAAGTGAAAATTATACTAGTGCAACGCTTTGAAGTAAAATTTAAGTCCGTCAAATGTTTGGTAATTTTAGTGTTATTTTTTTTTTCAGTTAATTAAATTCTAGATGTAACTCTAAGAAAATATCAGTAAGTTTCTACATACAATGTGATTTTCTAGTATGATCTACATTATCAAGAACATCCCTAACAAAATTCCATGAGCATCTAATCATGTACAATATTATAAAAAAGACAGTTTATAATGTTACAATACACATGAACACAAAAAACACACCAAAAAAACACCATTCCTAGGCAAAACACTCCTTTAAACACACACAAGCATCTACACCATTATGGAACACACCTAGGGCTGTATTAAAGTAGCAAACACACCTACACACACACACCTACACCTACACACATACAAACACACACACGCACACGAATCTTAAAACCAACAGACCAAGAGACAAAACTCAACCCAAACCAGCACAATCTCACTCTACACACACACACACACACACACACACACACAAAAAAAAAAAAAAAAAAAAAAATAAATATATATATATATATATATATATATATATATATATATATATATATATATATATATATATATATATATATATATATATATATATATATATATATATATATATATATATATATATATATATATATATATATATATATATATATATATATATATATATATATATATATATATATATATATTTCCCACAAAGATGTGTTGAGATGTGGAATAGGTTGAGTGAAGAAGTGGTGTCAGCAAC
>NC_059290.1:8761593-8776593 GCF_017591435.1 Portunus trituberculatus
GGGTGCATGGACGGACGTCAGAAGGTTAATGGCCAGGGTCTTCACTATTTCAACCCCCACATAAGTATCTGAAGCTGTATAGTCACCAAATAGTAAGCAGAATGAATATGAAAGCACATCATTGCACAGAAGGGATTCAGTGTAATAACAATAAGAATCTATAAAGCAAAATGTCTCGATAAATGTATTAAGTGAAGAAGCAAGATATATTCCTTCCCAGCTTGTATTATTGTGTGTATGGAGTGTACAAGTGTTAAATACTGTGTCCCACCTTGTTAAGTGTATAAGGAATAGAAACCTGTCTCAATAACTGTATAATAAAGTGTAGAAATGTGACATATTCTCTTCCAGCTTGAATTAATGTGTATGGAGTGTAAAAGTGTTGTATTACTGTTCCTCTCATCAGTCTAGCTAGAAAAGTGTATAGGAACCTGTCTGGCAAACTGTGTGATTCTGTATACAAGAACATAAAAAAAGAGGGAAACTGCAAGAGGACGTCAGGCCTATACGAGGCAGTCCCTGTGTGTTTAACCTACCTAATTCCATCTATCATCCCCATCCATGAACTATAAAGTATAAAAGCGTGATATATTCCCTTCCAGCTTGTATTATTGTGTATGTAGTCTGAAGTGTTGTATTACTGTTCCTCTCATCAGTCTCGCTAATTAAGTGTATAAAGGAACTGGTCTGGCAAAGTGGCAAAGTGTCTGATTCTGTGTATAAAGTGTAGAAGCAAGACAAATTCCTTCCCAGCTTGTATTAATGTGTATGGAGTGTAGAAGTGTTGTATTACATGTCTAGCAAAGTGTCTGATTCTGTGTATAAAGTGTAGAAGCAAGACATATTTCCTCACAGCTTGTATTAATGTGTATGGAGTGTAGAAGTGTTAAATCTTGTGTCCCAGTGTGTATTACTCTGCTTCTCTCATCAGTGAAGGAGATACCAGGGCAACAAGAGGAAAAACTGCACTGCAACACACCAACGCTGGGAACACATGGGGAGCCTAGAGGGTGAGAAGGAAATTGTACTCTCTCTCTCTCTCTCAAGGACAACGAACAGAGCACAGAGCATCACATCTCACCAAGGCAGGTTTTTCTTTCCTTCTCTCTCTCTCTCTCTCTCAACAAAGGAAAACTGAGTAAACTATAACCAATTTGCATTTTTTGACACCACCACCACAGTAAATAACAACAATAATAATAATAATAATAATAATAATAATAATAATAATAATAATAATAATAATAGTAGTAATAAAAAATAATGGTAAATGTAGAGATGTAAAGAATATGCCAAGTGGTTCTAATAAATTGTCAAGGACTTTTGTGAAGTTAATCTAGACACCCACACACCAACCCACACCCACACCCACACACACACACACCAAAAGAGCCACACACTTCATGAAGAGATTAAGAGGAAGGAAGACGAAGACTCACACACACACACACACACACACACACACACACACACACACACACCAAAAGAGCCACACATTTCAGGAAGAGATTAAGATGAAGGAAAGAAGAAAAAGAGAAAGAAAGAAAGAAAGAATGAAAGAAAGAAAGAAGGAACACAAACAAACAAACACACAGAGAGAGAGAGAGAGAGAGAGAGAGAGAGAGAGAGAGAGAGAGAGAGAGAGAGAGAGAGAGAGAGAGAGAGAGAGAGAGAGAGAAGGGGGGGGATGCAAGAATTAACACAAGGCTTCACAGGAGTGTTGTGCATGCATAATTCAGTTCCGGTCAGTCTGTCTATTTTGAGAGTGTTCCTGGTGTGGTGTGGTGCAGTGAAGCCTTGGCAGTGTGGTGGTGGTGGTGGTGATGGTGGTGTTTGTGTTTGTGTGTTCAGTTTTGCTTATGATTTGTTAGTTTTCTTCCAGTTCTTGCATTTGTGTTTTCATTTTTTTGTTTACTTTTAATTTGTGTTCGTGTTTTTTCATTTTTTTTTTGTTTGCCTTTTATTTTTGTGTTTATTTGTGTTTTTCCTTTTTTCGTTTGCTTTTTTTATGTTTTGTGTTTCGTTGTGTTGTTTTGCATTTCATTAGTTTTTGTTTTGTTTGTTTTCCTTTTTGTGTTTATTTTCTTGTGTGTTTTTTTAAGATGTTTCTGCATGGATGTCATTATTTCCATTAATTAACAAAACCCAGGAATTTCTGCATACGTGTCATAATTTCCTCCATTAATTAACAGAAAACACCAATGTATACCAATAAAAAAACACCACAATCAACATAACATAGAGGAAAGCAATGCAACACACCCACACCACCAACCCACACCACACCACCACAAACCTCCACCACACACACCATAACACCACCACAAATGCCAAACACAGGCTCACCACAGACCAGAAGGACACACACACACACACACACACACACACACACACACACACACACACACACACACACATCCAGGAATATGCAGGAGTAGTGTGGACCCCTCATAAAAAGAAACACATAAGGAAGCTGGAGAGACTACTAAAAATGGCTACAAAAATGGTTCCAGAATTTGAAGGGGATGACATATGAGGAGAGACTAAAGGCTATGGATCTACCAACCCTGAAACAAAGAAGGGAGAGAGGAGACCTGATACAAGTTTATAAATTGATCAACGGAATGGACCAAGTGGATAATAAGAAACTGATCCTGAGAGAAGAATATGACATCCGAAGTACAAGATCGCATAGTAAAAAGCTGAGAAAAGGAAGATGTCTGAGAGAAGTTAAAAAATATAGTTTCCCGCAGAGATGTATTGAGACGTGGAACAGTTTAAATGAAGAAGTAGTGTCTGCAACGAGTGTGCATACTTTTAAAGTAAGATTGGATAAGTGTAGATATGAGTATAAAGCCCAGGCCCTGTAAAACTAAAACTAGTAATACAACTAGGTAAATACACACGCACACACACACACACACAGACAAAAAAAAATATTATGCCTCTTCGAATCTATTGTAGATTTCACTTTTCACTACAAAAAAAAAAAAAAAAAGTAGTAGTAGTAGTATCTATTTTTCTTTTTATTTGTCTTGCCTCTAAGTAATTAAAAGAAGGAAGCCACAGAATACCTAATAATTTGATAGTATTCAGAGTCAATGACAAGGAAACCACAGTCTTTCTCTTTTAACCTTGACAGAATAACACACACACACACACACACACACACACACACACACACACACCACCACTGTTTTCTCTATTATACTTGTAATTATATACATTACTTGCATCACAAAATTACCTTTAATTACACAAGGATTGATAATTCATGTATAGATGTAGTTAGTAAAGTCTCTCTCTCTCTCTCTCTCTCTCTCCATTCTTAAACAGACTTTGTTTTCCTTCTTCATATTGAATTTCCAAGACATTCCAATATATTTCTATATAAGAGAAAATGCATTTCCACACAATTCTACAAAAGAAAAAAGTCAACTTCTTAGTTAGGTTAGATTTGGTAAGGTAAGGTAAGGTAAGGTAAGGTAAGGTAAGGTAAGGTAAGGTAAGGTAAGGTTAGGTAAGGTAAGTTTAGGTTAGGTATGTTAAGGTAAGGTAAGGTAAGGTAAGGTAAAACTGGTAATCAAGTGGGCATTTTTTTGTTATATTTTTTTGTTGCCCTTGTCCAGCTTCCTCTCTCCCAAAAAGGAAAGGCAGGGCAAGGCAAGGTTAGGTTAAGTCAGATTAGATTAGACAGCAACCTTCCATTGCATTTCCAACAAAAAAAAAAAAAAAAAAAAAAATAAATAAATAAACAAAACAACCACAACCTCTCTCACCCACACACAGATGCACACACTGACCTGATGACAAGTGATGAGCAGGGCTGCCCACACAAAGGCCCCCGCGATGGCCTGGGCAGCGGTGGTCTGGACAAAGGGCAGGTCGTCGATGGGTATGTTGGTGGGACTCATGGTGCCGGGGGAGGTGAGGGGCGGCAGGCTGGTGGTGGAGGCGTCCATCATGGTGGTGGGGAGGGTCGTGGCTTCAGGGGTGGAGGCTGCATCCCCACTTCCCGTGCTCATCTTGTGGTGCTCCTCTGTGGGGGTGTTTGGGGGTTTGTGAGTGGTTTGGGATGTGGTGTGGGACAGGATAAGTGGATGGGATAAGGTGGGTGTGGATGGGTGGAGTAGGTATGGGATGGTTTGGGGTAGGGATGAGGTTAGGTGTGGTGGAGGTGTGGTGTGGGGATGGTAGAATAGAGTAGGGAGGTTGTGATGTAATATAATATGATGTGATGTGGTGTGGTGTGGTGTGGTGGTACAGGGTGGAGTGTGATGTGGTGTGGTTTAATCTGGTTTGGTTTGGTTTGATTTGGTGTGGTGTGGTGTGGTGTGGTGGAGTGAGATGGGATGGATGGATGGGTGTGGTGTGGTATAGTGTGGTATGGTGTGGTGAAGTGATGAGAAGGGTTTTGTTAAGTTAGGTTAGGTGAAGTGAAGATGGGTTTTGGGTTAGGATGGGTGTGGAATGGAGTGGAGTTGGGTGGAGAGAGGTAGAGATATGATATGATAGGGTGGATTTGAAGTGAAGAGATGAAAAATTACACAAATGAGGATGAGGAAAGATTATATTTCTCATTTTTTTTTTTTTACGTAACAATGAAAAGGTTAACAATGAAAAATATATGAAAAATTTACCGATGACGAGAAACGCATATTTTTCTCTTTTCTTCCTCTTTCTGATATATTTCCTTCTTTCTTTTCACTTACATAACCGTGAAAAGCTCAATAATGACCTATGACAAGAGAAAAAGCTGGTGATATTTTAAAGAGACACCACACACAGCAACACCACACCCCCCGGCCACCACCAACCCAACCCATCCCCCACCAGCCCAGCCAGCAACCTTGACATTTCACAAAACACATTAGCAAGACAGCCGAGGAAGAGTAAGTCGTGTGTGTGCTGTGCTGACTACGACTCTAACCTCTCACTCGTCACAACCCCAGCAATGTCACGTCTTTCAAAACTGTCTACGTAATTCGAGTGTTTCACCACAATAACAGATAAAAAACGGCCTACCTGTGTGTGTGTGTGTATGTGTGCGTGTGTGTGTGTGTGTGTGTGTGTGTGTGTGTGTGTGTGTGTGTGTGTGTGTGTGTGTGTGTGTGTGTGTGTGTGTGTGTGTGTGTCAATGAGGCTCTATTGGGACACTCTTGAGACACTTAGGGCTCTTCACCACAAGCCCTCCAGCCACATCAGTTCAGCCCTTCACTTGGCTTCAGTGTGTACAGCAACAGTACAACACTTCCTTACACTGCCGTCATGTCCCCCCATCACTCTGTTTCTTCTGTCAAAGGTGCTTACTTATTCATCAAAACTTTACTTGCTGGAGTTCAATGCAAACCCCAAATGTCCTGGAAATATAAGGGAAAATTCTGCATACTTAACCCTTTGAGTACAATGATGCAGTAAAATGTATAACTTCCTTGAAATGGGAGCCACTTTAACAACATGAATTCACTGAGAAATTGTCCTAAATAATGAGAAAAAGTGACAATTTGAACAAGACAAGAATTAGCATGCAAAATAAACTGTAAGAGGACTAGTGACTAAGTGGGCCTTTTTTTTTTTTCCTTCATCTCTTTCTTGCCCTCTTATAAATGGCAACTGAGTGGGCCTTTCTTTTTCTTTTTGCCCTCTTGCAACTGGCGACTGTGGGCCTTTTTTTTTTCATCTTTTTATTGCCCTATTACATAAAGAAAAAAAATATCCACAGTACAATCCATGATGAAAAACAGTCACCAAGAGTACTACAGTGAAACCTTTGTATAACTCCCTGATTACCATTATCTTTGTTATCATTACCCCTATCATTGTAACTTCCCAGGGCCAGACAATGGAAGCCACTATCATTACTACTATCATCACCATTATCAACATCACCACTGCTCCAGCTAACCTTTACAGTATGACAAATATCATCATTGTAACTTTTAACTGAGGCAGGAAACCATCAATCATTAACTTCATTACTAGGACGCATTTTTACCATGAGTTTGGGTGTCATTAAACGATTTTATTTACATTAGGAGAGATCTATGGAGGTCAGAAGATTAATGGCCACAGTCTTCACTATTTTAATCCGCCACACAAGTTTCTGAAGCTGTATAAAATTGCCAAATAGTAAGCAGAATGAATAGGAAAATGAGCCACAGTACTAAAGGTGTTAATGTGTTTCTCTACCACCCATTCTACACATTATCATCATCAAAACCCCCATTACTATTACTATCATTATTATTATCACTGAAACACCATTACTATTTTTGTTATCACCACCATTATCACTGAAGCACCATTAAAACCATTGCTATCATCACCGTTATTACTAAAACCCCATTAATACCATCGCTATCATCACCATTATTACTGAAGCACCATTAAAACCATTGCTATCACCATTATCTACTGAAGCACCATTAAAACCATTGCTATCATCACCATTATTACTGCAACACCATTAAAACCATTGCTATCATCACCATTATTACTAAAACCCCATTAATACCATCGCTATCATCACCATTATTACTGAAGCACCATTAAAACCATTGCTATCACCATTATCTACTGAAGCACCATTAAAACCATTGCTATCATCACCATTATTACTGCAACACCATTAAAACCATTGCTATCATCACCATTATTACTAAAACACCATTCATACCATTGCTTTCATCACCATTATTACTGAAGCACCATTAAAACCATTGCTATCACCATTATCTACTGAAGCACCATTAAAACCATTGCTATCATCACCATTATTACTGCAACACCATTAAAACCATTGCTATCATCACCATTATTACTAAAACACCATTCATACCATTGCTTTCATCACCATTATCACTGAAGCACCATTAAAACCATTGCTATCATCACCATTATTACTGAAGCACCATTAAAACCATTGCTATCACCATTATCTACTGAAGCACCATTAAAACCATTGCTATCATCACCATTAAAACCATCACTATCATCACCATTAAAACCATTGTTATAACCATTATTTACTGAAGCACCATTAAAACCATTGCTATTACTATTATTTACTGAAGCACCATTAAAACCATTGCTATCACCATTATTTACTGAAGCACCATTAAAACCATTACTATCACCATTATTTACTGAAGCACCATTAAAACCATCGCTATCACTATTATTTACTGAAGCACCATTAAAACCATTGCTATCACCATTATCTACTGAAGCACCATTAAAACCATTGCTATCACCATTATTTACTGAAGCACCATTAAAACCATTGCTATCACCATTATTTACTGAAGCACCATTACAGTCCTTCTACTCTAAAGTGACTCCTAAGGTTTGAATCTTGAGGCAAACCCTGAGCTGTCCTTGTAATAAGTGCGGTGGTCAACAGAAAACAAGTATTATTCACATCAGATTAAGTTATCAATAAGCTACAAGGTGTTTTAAATCCAGATATTATGAAGAAGACTATAATATTGTTGCTATCACTACCATTATTACCACTGCTATCATCACCATTATCACTTAAACACTACTTTTATCATTGCTATTACCAACATTATTACCATTGCTATCATCACCATTATTACTGAAACACCACCATTATTACCATCACCATCATCACCATTATTATGCTATCACCACCATTATAACCATTACTTCTGAAACACCATCATTATTACCATCGCTATCATCACCATTATTACTGAAGCACCACCATTATCATTGCTACCACCACTATTACAACCATCACCATTATCCACCCCAAGACAAAACTATTCAGGAAACATTGTCAGCAATCAGCTATGGAGATGTGGCCTTTATCACCCCCCTCCCTCTCACACCACCACTACCATGACACACCAGTAAGGTTAGTAAGATAAGGGGAACTGATGTAATGTGTGTTGTTTATTAGGAGACAAAAATAAAAATAAATAAAAGATAAAAATAAAGTCAAAATAGAGAATTGTTAGTTGCTTTGTCCTTTAAAAAAACCCGAGATTACATAGTCGATAGTTTGTGTATTTTTGATTAAGGTAGTTTAGTTAGGTTAGGTAAGGTGATGAGTGGGTTAGAACGATCGTTTACCTGGTGTTATCAATCGTAATTCATTTGATGGACTTTACTATGGTGTGGTCTTATCTCTCCCTCACACCACCTCTAACATGACACAGCAGTAAGGTTAGTAAAGTGAAGAGACTGAAGGTAATGTTAGTGTTCTGTTAAGTTGGTGTTTCTTCTGCCTGTAACCTTTTCAGTACCATGACATGTTTTCATATTCATTCTGTTTACTATTTGGTGAGTTTATACAGCTTCAGAAACTTATGTGGAGGTTGAAATACTGAAGACGCGGGTCATTAATCTTCTGACCTCCATATACGTTTCCCAATGTAGATAAAACCATCTAATCGTAGCAAAAACTCAAGGTAAAAAATACATCCATGACTGAAGGGGGTTAAATATAAACAATTGAGATTACACAGTTGCTGGTTTGTGTATTCTAGTCATGGTATTCTTGCTGGGTTATGCCAGGTGATAAGTGGATTAGGGTCACCTTTACCTGCCACTATCAGTCACAATCAGTGTGGCAATATGAATACTTCAGAAATGTTTCAGGACTGATGGGAGAATTCTGTTTTAATGACATTGTTCTCACTTTTCTTTGGCTATAACTGGCAAAACCATCTCTATTTGTGCTAGTTACTCTTGCAATTCATCTCCTTCTATGGTAAACTCTGGACTTCCCTGCCTGCTTCTGTATTTCCATCTTCCTGTGACCTGAACTCATTTAAGAGGGAGGTTTGAAGACATTTATCCCATTCTTTTGGTTAACTCTCAACCCTTCACGGGAATTGGCATCAAGTGGGCCTTTTTGTTGCCTTTGGCCTGTTTACCCTCTTTAAAAATAACAAATAAATACCTTCCCTATGTTTCTCCTCCCGTGCTTCCCTCATATAATGGCAGGAAGCATGGCAGTGTCTTAACAATGCGACGGGATCTGAGCACATGTTCAAGGAAATTATCTGTCTGGTATTCAGGGATGCAAGGCCACACACTGAATAATGAGCCAGGATGTCGGATATTTTCCTTCATGACCTGCTGAATTTTTACCTATGAATAGTTCCTTAGTCATTTCATCATTTCCAAGCTGACCTAACCTCCTAGCTTGGGGATGCATAGTGTATTTCATAGCTGGTACAAAAGAACCAGTTTCCTTAAGAACCCTGAACTGTCTGCCCAGCCAGGACAAACAGGAGCAGCAGACCACAGCAGCACTGTCCCTAGGGCGAGAGGGACCATCCACTTCAGAGGAAGGACTGGCCGAGCCTCCTGGAGCCACCAAACACTGTGTGCTGCTCAGCCTTTAGCTTGTGGTGTGGCTGCATATATATATATATATATATATATATATATATATATATATATATATATATATACACACACACACACAAAATTAGCTGCTTTCTATTAAATAAAGACACATCTAGGACAGTGTGTATCAAGAACATGTGCCCTGGCTTAATCATTAACAGCACACAACAATAAAACTGACAACTGTGAAGACCAAGAGTGTCGCCAAAAAGTGACATCTAGGGTGGGCCAGCCACTCCCCTTAAGCGTGACACTGACTTCAAGCCTGTGGTGTGGGTTCCCAGGAGGTTGGTGTGTGTCCCTTCCCAACACAGCACAGAGCTAAAACACATCATACCACACAGCCTACACCAAGAACACACACCCTGGCAAGGCAGCAGCGACTCTTAGGGTATCCAAGGGTAGAGGCTCCAAGCTCAGACTGACACAACCAATCCTAATAACAAAGAAACAACAAGCCAAAAGTCCTAAACTATACAAATGCCCAAATATTAGTTAACATACACACACAGACGTACACATGACACCCAGAAGCACACATATATACATACACCGTTAGTAAAGGACACGCACACTGAATGAAGGACAAAAAACTAAATAAGGCAACCAGGATGAATTAAAGGTGGCAATGACTGACAACTCCATCTGTTCCGTGTGTCTATCCAGGCCACTGCTGGTGTGTGGAGGCGGCAAGACTGGTAGACTGGTGGATGGAATAGGTGGATAGTGGGTAGTCACTGGGTACCTGGCAGGCTCTGAGTGGTTTGAGGTAGAGCGGTGATGAAATGCGGAAAAATTGACAATTCCCGGATATAACAGATGGAAAGGAGGAAAGAATGAAAAGGGGGAAACAGATAATGGTGATAAAACAGGCATAGCGATGAGGAAAGGAGAGGAAACACAAATAAGGGGAAAAGGAACAAACGGTGAGCCAAAGACGCAAAGGTTCAAGATAACAGATGGAAAGAGAGAGAGGGAGCGAGGGGGAGTGGGAAGGGAGGTCACCAAAACACACCTTATTTCGCTATCCTCGCACACTATACTGAGGGGTGCAGGTGTGGGAGTGGCACATAGCACATCACAACGCACGAACGCACTGTAAGATCCTCGGTAACTCGCGACACAAGGGTAATATTGGGTCAAACTCGCGCCACACAACAACACGTACACCTCTCAATGGCGATGTTTTCAGCACTGCCTCGCGCATGCGTGCTGGCACCTCCCCGCCTGGCCCCGACACTCTGCCGACTTCATTCGACGCATTATTCCTGCATGCTGGAGAAAACTCTATGACAACAAATGGATATATGTATAAGAGCTTCAAATTCCACTATGTTTGTAACTCATTATTCCTGCTAGATACATGCTTAGTAAACCCATAATGTACTGTCAACTGTTCTTTCTTATCTTTTGGACACCCCTATTGATTGAGGAAAAATACAAGATGTTTGATATATTCTTTAATTTTGGGACATCTTGCAGTTGTTGTTTTGTATGCTTAATTAAGGAGGATGATGGGATTATATCCAACAATGGATATAAGCATTATTAGTATAAACACTCGATTTAAAATATTATGCTTAGATGAGATCTATTGGAATTATAAACAAAGTTACAATTAAAGTGCTGGATACTCCACCTAAAATGACACACAAATATGGTGCAGGTACTGAAAAGTTTCATGCATCGTCAGCAAGAGAGAGTTTATATAAACAAAATCTTACGATCATTAATAGACTGCACTATACTGTTCCATTCAAATAACTATAAATTACCTTAAAAATAAATATTTATAGAACATTACGCGTGGTATAGGTTCTGTTGTTATAAGGAGGATCACACGGATATACACACGGAAGTTGACAGGAGCTCGTTATAAACATCCGACGTTCTCCCGAGATGAGTTAAATAAAGGCAAACCACTTATAAACGAAAAACCAACACGGAGTGCATTTAATATGTGTGTATTTTATCATAATTTAGAATAAAATGGTTCTACACACAAGTCATATGATCGTAGGTCCACTGCAAACATGATATCAGTACAATATGGTAGCGGGACCCACCACCCACCCGTGCCATATTATATAATGGGCAGCAAGGTGAACGACTACCCAGGTAACGGATTCACACCTAACACTGAGGACAGCGAGGCGGATCCTGCCCTGATAGCAAGACACGAGGATGAAGCTGGATGTAAATATTTTGATTTGTGGAAAGAAATAATAAAAAGTAGTATTAGTAATAGTAATGGTGGTGGTTCTAGTGGCAGTAGTGACAGATTGCACACACACACACACACACACACACACACACACACACACACAGGAAGTGTAGTGGTTAGCACACTCGGCTCACAACCGAGAAGGCCCGGGTTCGAGTCATGGATGCGACGAGGAAAATGGGTGAGCCTCTTAATGTGTGGCCCCTGTTCACCTAGCAGCAAGTAGGTACGGGATGTAACTCGAGGGATTGTGGCCTCGCTTTCCCGGTGTGTGGAGTGTGTTGTGGTCTCAGTCCTACCCGGAGATCGGTCTACTAGCTCTGAGCTCGCTCCGTAATGGGGAAGACTGGCTGGGTGACCAGCAGACGACCGTGGTGAATTACACACACACACACACACACACACACACACACACACACACACACACACACACACACACACACTTGAAAAAGTTCCAAATTGACATACCTACACACACTCCACATTTACTAAACCTTCATCACACTTGTACACATCTTGTAAACACTTAAAAATTCCATACGTTACTTACAATACTGTTAATTGTCGCATATAGCAGAATTGAAAGGGCAACTAAACTAAATATTGCCCATGTTATGCGAAATCGTAATTACATAGAAAACCAAGGTTTGAATGGGTAAACTAAAGTAAATATTGTCTTCCGTCACTTTTCACGCCGGCGCCGCCACTGCCTCCTCCTTCTACTCCCACATTTCTCCTGTTTTCTTGTTTGTCCTTCCCCTAACTACACTCCAATTAACGCAAAACGGATAACAACAGTAGCAGCAACAACAAAACAATAGAAACAAGCAGTGACAGGCCAGACCCATCCCCACCCCCTCACTTCATACACACACACACACACACACACACACACACACACACACACACACACTTATCCACCTACTACCGCTTAAACATGCACCCGTCAGCCCATTAGTGTACTCGTTACACCTGGGACGAATGCTAGTGAGTGATATTAACGAGGACACACACTGGAGGGCAGGAGGGTATCGGATTCATAGCGTCACTCATACACAAACACTTTTCACAGTTATTTCATTACTACAGGAGAAAGTTGACCCATTTTGACGTTATTGAAATAAAAGCACTTCACTGTTTTCACTTATATCCGCTATTGTCTCGTTTTGACCAAAATACGGGCCTGTCTTCTCCGCCTCAGACGCCCTGCAATCTTTTCTAGCCAGCTTGTTCCTTAACTCTATTAGTTGGTCTTTTCACTACGATTATTGGGTTTCTATACATGTTTCGTTTCTTTTGAAGTGTTTTCCGCGCTTCTCTTCAGGAAATATGTGGCGTTTAGTACTCGTTTATGGCCTAGATCAGGAACAGCTTTTGGGCTAAAATTTCCATCTCAGCATTTGGAGATTTCTTATTTCAAGCTATAACCGAGTCTTACCATTCCACAGAATCACTTATGCTCTTTTAATTGTGTTACACTGCCACTGAGTCAAATATGTGGGTTTTAAAATAGTGTTTAGTCGTATTAAATGTTGGTTTTATAGTTTTTGTTTTCATTTGTTTACATCTGGTATTGATGGTATAGCTCCTTCTAGATTATTTTGAAAGACAGTTCAGATTCTTTAAAGTGTGTCAGCATACTCGTCAAGTCAACATGGCTAGACTTTATAGTGGTTTATAATGTGTTAAGGTTTTAATACTTATTTTCCTACATTTATTTTTTCTGTGAGTTTGTTTCTGGTTTTAGCTAACTGTTGGATGCCTGAAAAGATAGTTCATATTGTCTAATATTTTTCCATATCCCTGTGAAGTCAAAAGGACTGGACGTTTCATTGTTATTAACGGTGAAATGTTTTGATACTTTTATGATACTTAATTTTAAAAAAATCTTTAATACTAGTTAGGCTGGGGATGTTTTAATATTGTGGATATTTGTTTAAGTATACATCAAGTCATAAAATATCAAGTATTTGGATCTAGCTTCATTTTTTCTATAACTCAATTTTGAAATGAGTTCCGTTACGTACGTAAATCATCAACCGCCACCAGCCCGGCACAGTGTGACGTCATCGAGTGGGCGGGGCTGGCTCAGCTGCCGCCTGCCTGCTGTGTTTAGCTAATATCTGGCATACTTTGCAATGTTTTTGAGCCACTGGTGTCACTAAATGGAGCCACATGACTGTGCTTTGCTATCAGTTTTTCAGATATGACTGTGCTTGGCAGGTTTTGGTGTGATAAAGGTTTAAGTGAGGCAGAATGGTGGAGGCCTTCTACACACACAAACACTATCAACACTTCACCATACTGTTCGTTGCTCTTGTTGTGAGTGACACGGAATTATCATATAAAGAGCAGCAACACCATCAAAGACCGCCTATTACAACGAGACATAGTGCAATGATCCCGTAGCTGGACGAGTGGTGGGTGGGTGGGTCACTTACCAATACTACGGTGTTGTAGATGTAATTTCTAAGCAGCTCCCGGCCCTTCCTGCCAGACACCAAGCTTTCACCACTACACACAAAGGCACCCACGGCCCGTGTCAGCGTAAATCCATATCAAATAAGGCACACGGTCACCATCCAAGCACTATCACTCCTTGTCTGAAACTATTGGCTATCGGCCGCTGGCACCTCTCTCTCCTTGACTGTGTGTGTTGGCCATGGCGGAACACGACTCAAAATACACTCGTTCCACTTCCAATAACATTAAACCACACTAATACAAAATGAAATATGATAAAATGTAAGCCTGGTTAGAGTAAATTCACGTTAAGTAAGGCACCAGGAACACACGGCCGCCCTCCAGACACTATTACTTCTTCAAAATTCAAAGTGCCTCGGCTGCTCGTGTCTGGCATCTCTCCCGCCTCGCACGCGCAACCGAGGCGGGACAAAATACACAATGCACTCGTTCGGCAACAACAATTATAGAAAATGAAATATGAAATGTATAGACATGTCAAATTAAATGATAAGCCATAATCATCGTAACTGTCAATGTATCTACGTACTTGTGTATCAAATAGTTTGGTAGAAGGAAGAGGGAGAAGCGCTTGGGAGTTGTGAGAGTACTAGCAGATATACTTGTTAAATCAGTATAGAGAAGGAAAGAGAGCGAGGAGGAGGAGGAGGAGGAGGAGGAGGAGGAGGAGGAGGAGGAGGAGGAGGAGGAGGAGGAGGAGGAGGAAGAAGAAGAAGAAGAAGAAGAAGAAGAAGAAGAAGAAGAAGAAGAAGAAGAAGAAGAAGAAGAGGAGGAAAAGTAGGAGAAGGAGGAAGAGGGAATAGTGTAAGAGATAAAGGAGAGAGATAACTGGAAGAAATCAGAGAAGAAATACTATAATTAAAACTGTGTGTGTGTGTGTGTGTGTGTGTGTGTGTGTGTGTGTTGTC
>NC_059290.1:8786593-8796593 GCF_017591435.1 Portunus trituberculatus
GACAGACAGAAAGACAGACAAACAGAAAAAAACAAAGAAAGAGACGGACTGACAGACAGGCAGAGAAACAAAGGAAGAGACAGGCAGACACACAAACAGACAGACAGACAGATAGACAGACAGAGAAACAAAGAAATAGACAACCAGACAGACAGACAAACAGACAAAGAAAGAGACAGACAGACAGACAGACAGACACCGTCCATCCAATATCTCTCTCGAATAACAAGATTTAAGGATAAAATATAGGGCGTGTCTCGAGGGAAGAGGAGGAGGAGGAGGAGGAGGAGGAGGAGGAGGAGGAGGAGGAGGAGGAGGAGGAGGAGGAGAGAGGGAGAAAGAGAAGGAAGAAAATGAAAAACGACGAGAAAGAAGATAAATATAATAATGCACAGGAGGAGGAGGAGGAGGAGGAGGAGGAGGAGGAGGAGGAGGAGGAGGAGGAGGAGGAGGAGGAGGAGGAGGAGGAGTGGATGTGACAATATTAGAGTAATGGGAGGAGGAGAGGGAGGAATAAGAATAAAGGTGAGAGGGCGGAGTGGGCGGGGGAGTGGGTGGGGAGGGGGTGACGAGGGAGTGGGAGAGAAAGAGAGAGAGAGAGAGCGAGAGTGGGTGGGCGTGTGGGTGGGTGTGGGCGCGGGAGGTGAGCGGTGGGGTGCGCAGACGATACCATGGAGAAGGAGGAGGAGGAAGAGGAGGAGGAGGGTATGTATGATGCACGATGATTCAAAGAGAGAGAGAGAGAGAGAGAGAGAGAGAGAGAGAGAGAGAGAGTAAACATATTCTAATTGACATAAATCTCTAATACCACTCCTCTCTCTCTCCTCCTCCTCCTCTCTCTCTCTCTCTCTCTCTCTCTCTCTCTCTCTCTCTGATGGTTATAATAAAACCTTCCCTATACAAACCTCTTCTCCCTCCTCCTCCTCCTCCTCCTCCTCTCCTCCTCCTCCTCCTCCTCCTCCTCCTCCGTGAAGCCGTGTAACACCCCAGACCTAACCAGGCTTCGCTCTAATCTCCTGAACACCTTGTTGTACTTGTAATTTTGAACAAGAGTTTAACAATTGGTGTGTGTGTGTGTGTGTGTGTGTGTGTGTGTGTGTGTGTGTGTGGGATTTGCATGCGTGTGTCTCCATTTATATGTCAGTGTGTGTTTATATCTTCACGTACACGTATACGCGCACACACACACACACACACACACACACACACACACACACACGTATATACACACTACCATTGCCCTCATCAATATTTCTCTTCTTCCTTCTCTTCCTCCTCCTCCTCCTCCTCCTCCTCCTCCTCCTCCTCTTGTTCTTCTTTCTCCTCCTCCTCCTCCTCCCCTCAACAAACAAGGAATACAGAGGAAGACAAACATCCTCACATCTGTGTTTCCTCTCTCTCTCTCTCTCTCTCTCTCTCTCTCTCTCTCTCTCTCTCTCTTAACCTCTTCCTTCTTACTATTACTACAACCGTTACTTCACACCTCTTCTTCCTCTCTCTCTCTCCTCTTGCTCCTTCTCTTCCTCCTCCTCCTCCTCCTCCTCCTCCTCCTCCTCTTCTTCCTCTTCCTCCTCTTGTCTCCCCTCCTCCACGCCATCTGTCCTATATATAGCATGTAAACAACCACACATGTCCCGTTTTCTAAATAAATAATAACACGTTTTCTCTTACTTTATCAAAGGAGTCACTCGTGTGTTTCTATTCTATCATTTTTCTTTCGCTTAAATATTTGGTGTTTTAGTGGTGGTGGTGGTGGTGGTGGTGGTGGTGGTGGTGGTGGTGGTGGTGGTGGTATTATTATCATTATTTTTATTATTATTATTATTATTATTATTATTATTATTATTATTATTAGTAGTAGTAGTAGTAGTAGTAGTAGTAGTAGTTAGGTAAGGTTAGGGTAAGGTAGGATAGCTACTACTGTTTCTACTACTACTACTATTACGTACCACTACTACTATTTCTATTACTACTGCTACTGCTACTACTACTACTACTACTACTACTACTACCACCACCACCACCACCACTACTACTACAAAAACAACAACAACAACAACAACAACAACAGCAACAACATCCATTACCACCACCACCACTACTACTACTACTACTACAACAACAACAACAACAACAACAACAACAACAACAACCACCACCACCACCACTACAACAACAACTACTACTTCTAATGACCCACATACCTTAACCTCTTCTAAGAAATTTAAACGCACACACCTTAGACAGAAAACCACACACACACACACACACACACACACACACGGCAGCACCCCACCCAAACACCTCAGAAAATAAATACACTGCGTTAGTATAATTCACCTGTGTCGATGTTACTATACCTGGGAACAAAGTGACACCTGAGCCGCCACTAATGACTGTGTTTACCTGGGCAGCGCAGGAGTACAGGTGGGGGCAGGTAAGACAAGGCTATGATAGTGATTACCTGTACATGCCGCTTATTTGGGGCCTTATTGCTACTTATTCACACCTTTTGTCAGGGGTGTTGGGAGAGAGAGAGAGAGAGAGGGAAGGGAAGAGGGAGAGAGAGAGAGTTGAGAGAGAGAGAGAGAGGGAGAAGAGATGGAGAAGAGAGAGAGAGAGAGAGAGAGAGAGAGAGAGAGAGAGAGAGAGAGAGAGAGAGAGAGAGAGAGAGAGAGAGAGAGAGAGAGAGAGAGAGAGAGAGAGAGAGAGAGAGAGAAATACAAACAAACAAAAGAAAGAGAGAAATACATAAATTAATAGATAGACAGAGAAAGAAAGAAAGAAAGAAGAGAGAGAGAGAGAGAGAGAGAGAGAGAGAGAGAGAGAGAGAGAGAGAGAGAGAGAGAGAGAGAGAGAGAAGGAAATACACAGAGAGAGAGAGAGAGAGAGAGAGAGAGAGAGAGAGAGAGAGAGAGAGAGAGAGAGAGAGAGAGAGAGAGAGAGAGAGAGAGAGAGAGAGAGAACCATAAAACCACAAACACCAAACAAAAAAAAAAATAAAATAAATAAAAACCTGACCTTTTCTTAGATTCCCCTCACTTTCCCCTCACTCTCCTCTCACTCTCCCCTCACTTTCCCGCCTGACTTGAGGGGACGCCAGCGAGGTCAAGTTGGGTCAGGGCTGGGTCACGTTTCCTTCCTGCCAAAAATGAACTTTGAGACGGATGGCGATGGAGAGGAAAAGGGGAGAGAGAAAGAGAGAGAGGGGAGAGGGAGATGGGAGGGGAGAGGGGAGGAGAAGGAGAAGGTGTTGTTTTGCATATAGAGAAAGGAAACGAGGGAGAGAGAGAGAGAGAGAGAGAGAGAGAGAGAGAGAGAGAGAGAGAGAGAGAGAGAGAGAGAGAGAGAGAGAGAGAGAGAGAGAGAGAGAGAGAGAGGAGAAAAGGAGATGTGAGGAGAAATGGCTAGAAATGGCTAGAACGATGAGAGAGAGAGAGAGAGAGAGAGAGAGAGAGAGAGAGAGAGAGAGAGAGAGAGAGAGAGAGGTCCTTCCTGCCGTTAATTACCTGAAGGCGGCAGGAAATGAGAAAGCAAGACTCGCCTGATGATGACATTGATACTGACCAAGAGCCAAAAGAGAAAAAGAAAAAGAAAATGGAAGAAGAAAAATAATGACGAAGAGAAAGAAGAAAGGAAGAAAAGAAAGAGGAATGAGAAGAAGTGAAAAGGAGAAAAATTAAGAGAAAGAGAGAAAAGAAGGTAAAAGAAGAAAAAAAATAGAAATGGTAGATGAAAAATAATGACGAAAAAAAGAAAGAAGGAAGAAAGAAAGAAAGGAAGAAAAGAAGCAAAAAGGAGAAAGAATGAAGAGAATGGGAATAAAGAAGGAAAAAGAAAAAAGGAAGAGAAATTATGGAACGATGTGAGAAGAGAAGACAAGAAGACAAATAGAAGAACAAACAAATAACAAAAAAAAAAAAAAAGAAAAGAGAGAATGAATAATAGAAACTTGAAAAGAAAGAAAAGAAAGAAACGATGAAAAGAAACGAGACGATAAATGAATAAAACAAAATGAAAAAGAAATAAAGAAATAAATGAAAAAAGAGAACAAAGAAAAGAGAAAAAGAAGGAAGAAAATAAACAAGAATAAAACAAACACAAAAGAAGAAAACGAAAAGAGAAAAGAAAACAAGAAAAAACAAAGGAGGAAAAGAAAAGAATTAAAACAAAGATGAAAAGAAAAATAACAACAAAAGAAGAAAAGAAGAAAAGAAAACAAGAATAAAAAAGAGAAAAGGAAATAGAAAAGATTAAAAACTGAAGAAGAAAAGAAAAAAAAAAAAATAAGGAAACAGAACAAGAACAAAAAAAAAAAAAGAGAAAACAATAAGAAGAAAAGCAAAAGAAGAAAAAGAAAAAGAAAAAAGGAAAGAAAAAGAAAAGAAGAAAAAAAACAGAAGGAAAAGAAAATAAAGAAAACATGACCAGGAAAAAAAATAATGAAACGAGACAAGAAAACAAAACAAGACAAGAAAAATAACTAACAATTCCCAACGTGAGTCCTCTTTGTCCTCCTCCTCCTCCTCCTCCTCCTCTCCTCCTCCTCCTCCTCTTCTCCTCCTGTTCCACCTCCTTCTTCTCTTCCTCCTTCATCTCTCCTCCTCATCCTCCTGTTCCACCTCCTCCTCTCCTCCTGCTTCCTTCTTCTCTCTCTCCTACTCCTCCTCTTCATACCTCTTCTCCTCCTGCCATCTCCTTCTTCTACCTTCTCCTCCTCCTCCTCCTCTTCTCCTCCTGCTTCTCCTACTTCTCCTTCTTCTCCTACTCCTCCTCTTCATACTCCTCTTCTTCCTCCTGTTCCACCTCCTTCTTCCTCCTTCTATCTCTCCCCCTCCTCCTCCTCCTCCTCTTCTTCTTCCTCTTTCTATCTCTCCCTCCTCCTCCTCCTCCTCCTCCTCTTCCTCCTCCGGCAGAAGGAAAATGTCTACCGTAGCGATTTCACCCTCCGCGGCGCTGCTCACCCAATTATCATCAAAGAAGCTTTCAAAAGAGGTGAAGCAAAATAAAGGGCCGCAGATTTCTTTGTTCCTGTCCGCCCACCCGCCCGCCCGCCCGCCCGCTAGTCCGTCTGTCCGTCTGTCTCTCTGTTCGTCTCTCTGTCTGTCTGTCTGTCTGATTTGTCCTGCTAACTCCCGCCTTCTCGTCTTCCTTCTCCTCCTTCTTCTTCTTCTTCTTCTTCTTCTTGTCTTTTTCTTTCTTCTATGTTTTCTTTTTCTTCTCCTTTATTTTCTTTTTCTTTCTTTCTTTTTTTCTTTTTTCTTTCTTTCTTCTTCTTCTTCTTTCTTTCTTCTACGTCTTTTTCTTATTTTTTCTTCTTCTTCTTATCATCTTCTCTGCATCCATTTCCTCTTCCTCATCTTTTTCATTATTTTTTTCTTCCTTTCCTTTTCTTTTCTTTCTTTTCTTCTTTCTTTCTTTCTTTCTTGAATTTTCTTTGATATTTTTTGTTTTTCTTTTACTTTTTTTTTGTTGAATTCGATCATTTTCTTGTTCTTCTTTTGTTCTTTTTCTTTTGTTCTTGTTTTATCTTCCTTTTCTTTTTGTTTCTTATCGTTGTTGTTGTTGTTGTTGTTGTTGTTGTTGTTTATTTTCTTTATCAAGTATTGTTTTTATCTATTTGTTTGTCTTTATGAGCGTGTTAATATTCTTCTGTGCATTTATCTTTGTTTTCTTGATGAAGTTAATAGCATTCTCTCTCTCTCTCTCTCTCTCTCTCTCTCTCTCTCTCTCTCTCTAATCACTCTCCTCCATCTTTATTTCCCTCTCGTCCCCTCTCCATCAAAAATTCGTCTCTTTATCATCACACTCCATCAGCCCTCCTCTCTCTCTCTCTCTCTCTCTCTCTCTCTCTCTCTCTCTCTCTCTCTCTCTCCTTTTCCTTCCTTTGTTTTCTTTTTTTCCTTTCTTTATTCTCTTTCTTTCTTTTTTCCTCCTTCGACTTGGAATTCTTTTTTTTTTCCTTCTCTTTTCTTATTTTTCCCCTCTCTTACTTTTCCATCTTCTATTGTCTTCTTTTCCTTCATTCTTAAACTTCCTCTCTTCTTATCCACTTTTCTCTCCTCTTATTCCTTATTTTCTATTCTCAAATTCTTCCATTTTCTCTCCCTTCCTCCGTCATTTGTTCATTCTCCTCTTTTTTCCTCTCTTCTTTCCTCTTATTCCTTTCTTTCTCTCTTGTTTCTCTCCTGTCCTTCGTCATTCGTTCATTTTCTCTCTTTTTCCGCTCTTCTTTCTTCTTTTTTCCTTCATTTCTTTCTTCAATATCTCAAATCCCTGCATTTTTTTTCCTCTTCCCTCTCTTATTCTCTTTTTCCCCTCCTTTCTATCTTCTTTCTCTCTTTCTTTCCTCCATCATTCGTTCACTCACCCTCTCTCTTTTTCCCCTCCCTTCTTTCCTCTTCCCCTCACGCCTCAGAGAAACACGCGCCCTCCATTTTCCCTCCCCTCAGATCGGATTTGAGGGGACAATCTGGTCTCCTCACGCCCCACGGAACTCAATCATGGAAACCGTCCTCAAAATTTTACAAGGACGAGGAAAAGATGAAGGAAGGAAGGAAGGAAGGAAGGAAGGAAGGCATGTCACGTTCTTGTCTGTGAAATTCTTATGATTTTAGAAGGACGAGGGAAAAATAAAGGAAGGAAGTAAGTAAGGAAGGATGGAAGGAAAGAAGGAAGGAAGGATGGAAGGATGGAAGGAAAGAAGGAAGGAAGGAAGGAAGGAAGGATGGAAGGAAGAAAGCCAAGTCACGATTATGATTTTAGAAGGACGAGGGAAAAATTAAGGAAGAAAGAAAGGAAGGAAGAAAGGAAAGAATGAAGGAATAAATGAAGGAATGAAGGAAAGAAGGAAGGCAAGTCTCGTCTTCCTCTGTGAAATTCCTATATTTTTTCTGTATTTTCTTGTGATTTTTCCCTTTTATTGTTTTTGTTGTTTTTCACGTTTTCTGTTGTAATTTGTTCTATGTTGTCACGTTTTTCTTCTTTTCTGTTATTCTTTCTTGCTTGTTTTGTATTTTCTTTTTCTTATTTTGTGATTCATTTTGTGTTGTCATGTTTTTTGTCTTTATTTTTCTGGTCTAATTCTTTCCCCAAAATTTCTTCTAATCCCTTCAATGTGTAAATAAAAATCTCTTACTATAGTTCCAATAATATTTCGTTCCAACATTTTACTACAAAGTCCATTTAATCAAATTTCTTACTACTTCAATTCTTCCTCCCAACATTTCTTTCAGTCCCTTCAATGTTCAAATAAAAATCTCTTAATATAGTTCCAATAATATTTCCTTCCTACATTTCATCAAGTCCCTTCAATTAAATATCTTACTGGTCCAATTCTTCTTCATTGTTTTCACGTCCACAGCCACGCGTTGCCCCTGGTGAGTCAAAATAGCGGACCTCTTCTATTTCATTTGGGATTCTTCTCGTACGCTCGGCTAACTGGAGGCGCTAAGCTGAGGGGAGGCAAGGGGAAGGGAGGGGAAAGGGGGAAGGTAGGATTTAAGGGTCCCTGGGGATACGAGGCGCGGGAGGATGAGAGGGGAATGAGGGGAGAAAAGCGAGAGGGAGAGGGGAGAAGAGGAAAGGGGACACAGAGGGGAAGGAAAGGAGGACAGGGGAGAGAGAAGAGATGGAGTGAACTGCTGGAAGAGGAGAGAGAAGAGGGGAAAAAAGAAGAGGGAGAGAGAAGGGATGATAGAGTAGACTGGGGAGAGGGGAGAGGAAGAGGAAAGAGGAGAGAGAAAGGGGGAGGAGAAGAGAATAAGAGTAAAAGGAATGAAGTGAGGACAAGAATAGAATGGAAGGTAAGAAGGAAAGGGATGATAAATGGTAATAGAAGGAGAAGCGATAAGAAATAAAAAGGAAATGGAATAATGTACAAAACGAGAAAATAAAAAAAAAAATAACAAGAAAGAAGAAGAAGAAGAAGAAAAGAAGATAGATAGATAGATAGATAGAGAGAGAGAGAGAGAGAGAGAGAGAGAGAGAGAGAGAGAGAGAGAGAGAGAGAGAGAGAGAGAGAGAGAGAGAGAGAGAGAGAGAATCATCACCATCATCACCATCATCACCACCACCACCACCACCACCACCACCACCACCACCATTTTCAAGACACCATTTTTTGTGACTCTCCTCTCCTCCCCCCTCTCCCCCCCCCTTAAACCTCCACCAATAGACTCTCCCCTCTCACCCTACCCTCTCACTCTCTCCCAATACAAAAAACTGCCACGCGCCTTACACCCAATCAAAAACCGACAAAAGAGAGAGGGAGAGAGAGGGAGAGAGAGGGAGAGGGAGGGAGAGGTGGTGAGAGCAAATATAAACCTTTTTGTGAGAGTAAAGAAAGAGAGAGAGAAAGAGAGAGAGGATTTTCCCACGGTGGTTAAAAATGATAGAGGGTCGCGTGCCGTGTGAGAGAGAGAGAGAGAGAGAGAGAGAGAGAGAGAGAGAGAGAGAGAGAGAGAGAGAGAGAGAGAGAGAGAGAGGGACAAGAAAGGAAAATGGAAGGCTGTGAGTGACGGAGAAGGAAAAAAAAAGGATAATTTGATAAAAAGGAAGAAAATTTTTGAGAAAAGAAAGGAAAAGCTGAAAAAATGAGAGAGAGAGAGAGAGAGAGAGAGAGAGAGAGAGAGAGAGAGAGAGAGAGAGAGAGAGAGAGAGAGAATGGAAGGTGAATGATACAGAAGGAAAAAGAAAAATGGATAATTGGAAAAAAGGAGGAAGAAAATTTGAGAGAAGAAAAGAAAAGAAAGGAGGAAAAAGCAGAAAAAAATAATGGGAAAGAAAAAAACAAACAGAGAGAGAGAGAGAGAGAGAGAGAGAGAGAGAGAGAGAGAGAGCCATCAAACCATCTCCTGTTATTCTCTCTCTCCGTTTTCTTCCTCCTCGTTTTCTTCGCAGTGTTTCGAAGGAAGCCAGCGAGACACACCATAAACCGGTCTTAGTGGTCCTGAATAACGCCACATTTCCGCCTGTTGTTTACTGTTTGGCCGCCCTGGCGTGCCCTAAGGGTGTCTCGGGGCCCTTGACGTGTTTGCGTAATCCCGAAGGACCCCCAGAAGGACCCTCAAGGACTCTAGGACGTAAAACTCATCATAAATCTTCACTTGCCCTCACCCCTACCCCGCGAGACGAATCCTGCTTTCCTATTGGTCGCTGGAGACACTTGCTCGCTTCTGATTGGTGGAGAGATGGTGACGTCAGCTTATATGGACTTGTGCTTCTCGTGTGTGTGTGTGTGTGTGTGTGTGTGTGTGTGTGTGTGTTATCATTGTTTTTTGCATGTTAAGATTGATATTTGTGTACACTGGTCAATAAACTATCTCTCTCTCTCTCTCTCTCTCTCTCTCTCTCTCTCTCTCTCTCTCTCTCTCTGTGTGTGTGTGTGTGTGTGTGTGTGTGTGTGTCTGTGTGTGGTAACTGGTAAGGAAAGGAAAAGGGAAATATTCTCTCTCTCTCTCTCTCTCTCTCTCTCTCTCTCTCTCTCTCTCTCTCTCTCTCTCTCTCTCTCTCTCTCTCTCTCTCTCTCTCTCTCATCCAACAACAACAACAATAACACCAACACAAGGCTAGCTGTTTCCTGGATGGGGGCACTAAAGCCTTGATCTCACGGTAATTAAGACAGTTTTACCTCCACCTGCCCCACAGTAAAGGTTGGTAATGACGTGATTAATTAACGGCCCCACAGGTAACGCGGGTCGGCCAGGTGCTATCACAGGTGAGAAAACTGAGAATGATTGTAATTTGGAGGCATAATCGTACACTTCTGGTATTATTATCGTATCTTGGTTTGTCTCTGTTTTTCGTATAAGTTGTGTATAATGATAGTGTTGGAAGTCTATATATATATAAATGAATGGATTAAATGTCACTTGATTATTCTTGAACTGAGCCGAAAAAAAAGGAAAAAAATATATGGTTCGTATTCTCAAACCTTTCTGTGTCTTACCTCCAATATTTCAAAAGGTTTTATTTAAATTTATAAGTGAGTTTTAAGGTG
>NC_059290.1:8814093-8821593 GCF_017591435.1 Portunus trituberculatus
CCCATTTTCTCTCATATAATCACGTGACCGAATTTTTATGCTTATAGAAATGCATATTATTTTTTCTTAGCCATACAACATTAACCCCTTCAGTACTGGGACGTATTTTTACCTTTGATTTGTGTACGATTAGACCATTTTATTCACTATTTTAACCCCTTCAGTACTGGGACGTATTTTTACCTTGTGATTTGTGTACGATTAGACCATTTTATTGACATTAGGAAGGGTCTATTGAGGGACAAGTGATTAATGGCCACAGTCTTCACTATTTTAACCCCTTCAGTACTGGGACGTATTTTTACCTTTTGATTTGTGTACGATTAGACCATTTTATTGTCATTAGGAAGGGTCTATGGAGGTCAGAAGATTAATGGCCACAGTCTTCACTATTTTAACCCCTTCAGTACTGGGACGCATTTTTACCTTGAGATTTGTATACGATTAAACCATTTTATTGACATTAGAAAGGGTCTATGGAGGTCAGAAGGATTAATGGCTAGAGTCTTCACTATCTTAACCCCTTCAGTTCTGGGACGCATTTTTACCTTGAGATTTGTATACGATTAAACCATTTTATTGACATTAGGAAGGATCTATGGAGGTCAGAAGATTAATGGCCAGTCTTCACTATTTCAACCCCTTCAGTACGGGGACACATCTTTACCTTGAGATTTGTGTATGGTTAGACGATTCTATTGACATTAGGAAGGGTCTATGGAGGTCAGAAGATTAATGACCAGAGTCTTCAGTATTTTAACCCCTTCAGTACTGGGACACATTTTGACCTTGAGATTTGTTTACGATTAGACCATTTTATTGACATTAGGAACGGTCTATGGAGGTCAGAAGATAATGGCCACAGTCTTCTCAATTTTAATCCTCCACATGGGTTTCTGAAGCTGTATAAAATCACCTAGTAGTCACCAGAATGAATATGGAAACGTGTCAAGCTACTGAAGGGGTTAATAAAGAATGCTATAAGAGATATATCACATTTCTACTGTCACCGTTTTGTCTCTCATCAACACAGATTTCCTCAATACACAGAGACACTTCTATTTTCATTTTGTGTGTCATGAACGCCTTACAAATTACACTCTTAGGGAAGCGTGTCAATAAAAAAAAGAAGTTAGATAATAAAGAAAACTCCCCACATATATTTACTTTCTCACAAACCTGCCTGGATGAGTTTGGATAGCAGATGGATAAAGAGAGAACACATGGAAGACAGAGAGTAGAAAGGAGGTTGGCCTGTATGTCTGTCTTCCTGTAGCTTTTTCCTTTCTTCTTTTTTTTTAGTTTGGAAAAGAAGGAAGAGAATAAGAAGAGTTTGGATAGCAGATGGATGAAGAGGGAAAATATGGAAGACAGAGAGAGTAGAAAGGAGATAGAAGAGATACGAAAGATTGTGAGAGTAGAGAGGAAAAAGGAGAGAGATGAAAGATAGTGAAAATAGAAAGAAAATAGAGATATGGAAGACAGTGAGGGAAGAAAGAAGATAGAAGATACATGAAAGGTGAGAATAGGAAGAAGATAGGAGAAATATAAAAGTGATAGAAGAAAGAAAATAGGAGAGATATGAAAGACAGTGAAAGAAGAAAAAAAATAGATGGAAGACAGAGAGAAGAAAAAATAATAGATGGAAGACAGAGAGAAGAAAGAAAACAGGAGAATTATGAGAGGCGGTGAGAGAAGAAAGGAGATTGGCCTAATGTCTGTCTTCTTGTGGTTTTCTTCCTTTATTTTCTTAAGTGCTTATTTTGTGGGTCTAATCCCTTTACGAACAAGCATTATTTATCCTCTTACGAACTGACTTAAGCGCATTCCTGTCTTGGTTTCTATGGGTTCCTGCTGGTAAATTTCATAGAGTTTCGTTACTATGGCTGTATAGAAAAGGAAGGTAAAAGGAAAGGGTTACAAAAGGAATTTAACTCTTTTTCTTTTTTTTTTTTTTCCTCGTTTGTTTTCCTTCCTTCGTTTTGATTTTTTTTTTGTGTCATTTTTGTGTTTCGTTTTCTTTTTTCTTTTGGTTTGATTTTTCTGTTTCTTGTTTTCCTGAACTTTACTTTTTTTTTCCTGTTTCTCTTTTCCTTCAGTTTCACCTTCATTTTTTTTTTTTATCGTTCTATTTTTGCTTTTTTTTCCTGCTTTTAGTTTTGATTTTTTTTTTCCTGTTTCTTCTTCTCCTCGTTTCTATTTTTTTTCCGTCTCTCTCTCTCTCTCTCTCTCTCTCTCTCTCTCTCTCTCTCTCTCTCTCTCTCTCTCTCTCTCTCTCTCTCTCTCTCTCTCTCTCTCTCTCTCTTTCTTATCTTCTTTATGTCGTTCTCATCTTATCTTTTCTTTTCCTCTTATTGCTTACTCCATTTCTTCTCTTCTCTCTCTATCTTTTTTCCTCTCTATTTTCCATATCTTCGTTTTTTGCTCTAATTTTCATATCTCTTTTATTATTTCCTGATCTTTTCGTTTATTTTCTTTTATTCATATTTTCCTCTTTTCTTTTTTTTTCCTTTTCTTCGTTTTTTATCTGTTTTTCTTCTTTTCCTCATTAATTGTTTCTTTTCCTCTTTAATTGTTTCTTTTTTCCTTTTCTTCGTTTTTATCATTTTTTCTTCTTTTCCTCATTAATTGTTTCTTTTTCCCTCTTCTCTCTTCTTTTTCCTCTTTTCTTTTTTCCTTTTCTTCGTTTTTTGTTTTTCTTCTTTTCATCATTAATTGTTTCTTTTTCCCTCTTCTTCCTTCTTTTTTCTCTTTTCTTTTTCTCTATTTTCAGCTCTCTTACCTTCGCGGCGTCAATATAACACACTCCCTTTGCAAATATTTGGTGTAAAACATCAATTCACTTCAAATAAAAATGCAAAGAAATCAATAAATGACATAAATTTTCACCATTAAGATTATTTCACTTATACTTTTTTTTGTCTGTCTCTTTTTCTTAGTTTTCTCTTCATTTAACAACAAAATATAAGGGAAAAACAATAAACGACATGAATTTTTGCTATTAAGATTATTTCACTTATATTAATACTTGTTTTCTTTTCTTCTCCCTCTCTCTCTTTTTTTTTTTCTTCGCCTCTCCATTTAACGAAAGGAATGAGAGGAGAGACAAATACGAACAAACAGGAAGAACAAGAGACCACAAAAATTTTAGGCAATCAACAATACTCTTCTCGTGTTGATATATTTTTCCATGCTAGTATTCATCTATCGTTTTTCCTTTTCTTATAACTCTTTCTCTACTCGATGGTCTATATTTTTCATCTCTTTAATTTTCCTATCTGTTCCTTTTCTCTATCATTTTTCATATTTTCTCTTTCTCGCTTTATTTCTCCCATTTCTTCTGCCTTCTTTCTCTATCTTTAATTTTCCCATCTGTTCTTCTTCTTCTCTATCATTTTTCATATCCTCTTCTTCTCGCTTCATTTTCTCTCACTTCTACTGTATTTTTGCTATTTCTTGTTCTCTCTACGTGAATTTCAAATACTAGCGACAATTTATTTTTCCATCTGTTCTTTTTTTCTCTCTAATTTTTTTTTCCATATTGTCTTTTTTCTCGCTTTGTTTCTCCCATTTTTCTGTATTCTTTCTCTCTCTTCTTCTCTCTACGTGAATCTCAAACGCCAGCGACGATTTTAATAACTTTTGGTCCTTGGAAGTGGTACGTATGTTTCTCTACTAACGAAATAGAGACTACGTATTAAACAATCACTGCAACTTTAGGAATATCACAGTAATTAAGACAAAACATCCATGAAGACACCAAATAACCCATAATAATCTGTTTCTTATCAGAGATTGTGACGCGGAATTCTTGTCAAACTATCACCATAGTCGTAAAAACACTCTTGAAAATGACAAATTACTTCCACCGCAGCGTGTACATAGCAATGCCGGCGATGGAGGGAGGAAGTGATTTGAAAGACGAGTTTTTGATATCACGAGAGAGAATATTTGAGAAGGAAAAAAAAGAGAGAGTGAGGAAAGGGATAATTATTGCTATATTCATGAAAGACACCCTTAAAAACAGCAAATACCTTCCATTAACGCCTGTTTGTAATGCAGATGGGCTTATGAAAGGTTTGGGAATGTGGCTTAGCATCATAAAGAGAGAGAAACGTTAGAGGAGGAGGAAAAGAAGGAGGAAAAGGATTATTGTTACTAGATTAATGAAAACGCCCTTGAAAAACCACAAATAACGTCCAATATACTCTGTTGTAGGTCGAGCGATCAAACATTTAGAAATACAGAAACAAATGCGTTGGAGGAGGAAGAGGAAAGAGAGGAAAAGGATTATTGTCACTATATTAATGAAAACGCCCTTGAAAAACCACAAATTACTTCTATTATACCCTTCTTTAAGTAAAACGATTAAACATTTAGAAATACAGGTTAACACTAGGAGAGAGAACAAAGCGAGAGGAGGAGGGGGAAGAAGAAGAGGAGGAGAAGGAGGAGGGGAAGAAGGAGGAGGAGGAAGAGGCGTGGATTTTTGTAAACATCACGTGACCTCACCTCGGTGCTGCGTTGCTCAAGGGGGTGGAGTCATCTGGCGGGCGGCGCGGCAAACTCCCTCACTCAATGCTTGCAAGCCGGGCCGGGAGCGTCAGCCAGCCACCTCCTCCTGCCAGTGTCTCGTGGCCTGCTCCCGGCGTGCTGCAAGAAGAGAGCTTGTCTTGAGGCATTACTCTGAAACACACCTACCCGCACTTTAGACTGTTTTCAAAAGGCTTTACGTATAATTGAAGTGAAACAGTTTTTTTAAGGGTGTTTTTATGGTTCTAGTGATTGATTGACAGGATTTATTCTTTATTAACAAGAGAAGTATTGAATGTTAAGGGTATTTTTGTGATTATAGTTAGTAGTTAGCAGAAGAAAAGTAGAATTTTAAGGGTATTTTTATGATTTTAATGATAGATTATCAAGGTTTTTTTTACATGGTTAGCAAAGAAATACGAGTTTTTAAGGGCATTTTTAAGGTTAGAGGGTAGAATAACAAAATTTCGACACTATGAGCAGAAAAAAAACACTGGCTTTTAAGCGTACTTTTATTGTTATAGTGGCAGATTAACACGATTTCTACATTATTAGCAGGAGATACTCTGCTTCTAAGGGTATTTCTATGTGTACAGTGGCAGGTTAACATGACTTCTACATTAATATCAAAGAAATACGCGGTTTTAAGGGTATCTTTTGGATTCTAGTGACAGATAAAGACAATACAGGATTTTAAGGGAGTTTTCAAGGTCATGAAATTTTAGTGATAGATTGACAAAATTACATTACCAGAGGGAAAAGTATGGTTTTTTTAGGATGCTTTTACGATTCTAGTGATAGACGAACAAGATTTCTTTATTATTAGCGTGAGAAACACTCTTCAAAACCCGGCTAACCGTTTTTGTAGCATTTAATCCCTTCAGTACTGGAATACATTTTTACCTTGAGATTTGTGCACGATTAGACCATTTTATTGACATTAGGAAGGGTGTATGGAGGTTAAAAGATTAATGGCCACAGTCTCCACTATTTCACTCCCATAGATAAGTTTCTGAAGCTGTATAAAAGCACCAAATAGTAAGCAGAGTGAATATAGAAGCGTGTAATGGTACTGAAAGGGTTAACATTAGTCGTGGTATCCTTCACTATGTATGGGAAAGGTAATCTAACCGTGTAAATCAAGTTAGGTTATATTAAGTTATGGTTAGGTTAAGTTAGATTAAGTTAGGTGAAGTTATATGCAAAGTTAGGTTAGTTAAGGTTACGTTAAGGAAGGGTTAAGTTAGATGATGTCAAGTGAAGTTAGGCAAAGTTAAGTTAGATCAGGTTAAGGTCAGGCTAAGTTAAGTGAAGCCAGGTGAAGTTACACAAATTTGAGGTTAAGTTACTCAAAATTAGGTAAAGTAAGGTTAGATAGGGTTAAGTTAGGTTAAAAAACAGTAGATATTTTAAATGAAAGTGTAAGAGACATTCAGTGTATAAGGAGCATAACACTACAATAATTCACGCATTTCACTGTATATTACATGAACAGTGAAAAGTACAGATAGATAATGAAAACACTGTAGAAGAAGCAGATATGTGAGTGTACGAGTTTGCTTCCTTTCTTCAATGACGCTTAAGTTCTTCCCTCTTGTTGCGTGAGTCATTTCCCAGCAGTGATTCCCGGGTTATAGAGTCATTAGTGAGCAGTGCTGATAAGAGACAGATAAACTCCAGCAATGATAGGTGTGTGTGTGTGTGTGTGTGTGTGTGTGTGTGTGTGTGTTTGCTTTTTCTTTCATGTATAAACAGCGATTAAGAAGTAGTTGTGGTAGTAGTAGTAGTAGTAGTAGTAGTAGTAGTAGTAGTAGTAGTAGTAGTAGTAGTAGTAGTAGTAATTATTGTTGTTGTAATAGTAAATTCCAAAATATAAATACACACACACACACACACACACTCTCTCTCTCTCTCTCTCTCTCTCTCTCTCTCTCTCTCTCTCTGGGGACTCACGAACACCACTGTGCTAATTAACCTGAACTCACTTCCCCCTCTCCTCTCTCTCTCTCTCTCTCTCTCTCTCTGCCCACCGCGGGGAACCAAACCGCTCACACCTGTTCCTTGCCACACCTGTCCTCCCCCCACTCCTCCACACCCCTTAGTAGCAGTAGTAGTAGTAGTAGTAGTAGTAGTAGTGGTGGTGGTGGTGGTGGTGGTGGTGGTGGTGGTGGTGGTGGTGGTGGTGAAGGTGGTGGTGGTGGTAGCGGTAATGGTAAAGATAATGATAATACACAAACATTCTCTCTCTCTCTCTCTCTCTCTCTCTCTCTCTCTCTCTCTCTCTCTCTCTCTCTCGTTTTCCCATATTTTTCTTTATCCTTTCCTTAACTTTTCGCTTTTTCTTTATTTGTCCTTTTTCTTTTCTTTGTTTTTCTTTTCTCTGTTCATTTTGTGTTTATCCTTTTTTTGTACGAGTTTTCCTTCTATTTTCCTTATTTCCTTCCTATTTTCCTTTATTTTACACTTTTCTGCATTTTCTTTGTCTTCTCTTATCTTTCCTTTCCTTTCTCTCTCTTTCTGTATATCTTTCTATTCTTCTTTATCCTCTCTTTATCTTCCTTCTTATTTACCACTTCAGACTCATTAAGGACAGTTTCATCTGCTTTCAAGACGCTAATTTAGGTCTTATGGTAGTAGTGGTGGTGGTGGTGGAGGTCACTAGAGCAGCTGACACGTGACCAGGTGCAAAGAGGTCAGGTCACGAGCCGCCATCACATCCATACATGCATACATACAAACGTGTCATACGCACGCGCGGGCACACACACACACACACACACACACACACACACACACACACACACACACACACACTGCTCCTCATTAAATTTGTCAATCGCCCTTCAGGTAAACACGGTGAGGAGGAGGAGGAGGAGGAGGAGGAGGAGAAGGAGGAGGAGGAGGAAGCATACACCAAAGAATACAAAGGAAGACAAACAGCAACAGACCATGATGTCCTTACCAGGC
>NC_059290.1:8846593-8849093 GCF_017591435.1 Portunus trituberculatus
GAGGAGGAGGAGGAGGAGGAGGAGGAGGAGGAGGAGGAAGAGGAGGAGGAGATCTTCTTAATTAGCACACTTTCATTCATCCGTAAATTCACACCTGCACACACACACACACACACACACACACACACACACACACACACACACACCTGAAAAAGAGAGGAAAATAGAGGAAAAAAAGGGCATAGTAAAGGGGAAAAGGGGAAAATAAAAGGTAGAAAGGGAAAAATAGAAGAATAAAGAAGAAATAGAGGAAAAAAAGGGGAAAATTGAGGGAATAGGGGAAAATAGAGGATAGGAAGGGGAAAATAGAGGAAAATAGAGGAAAATAGAGGAGAAGAAGGAAAAATGGAAGAAAGAAAAGGGAAAAATGGAGAAAAAGGGAAAATAGAGGATAAGAGGGAAAGAGAGGAAAATAGAGGAAAATAGGAGGAAAAACAGGAAATAAAGATAAATGAATGAAAGCTATAAAAATAAATGAAGAATAAAAATGAAAAATGAAAAAAAAGAAGGAAGAAGAGAAGCAAACCAGGAAAAAAGAAGGAAAAGGGAAATGAAGAAGAGGAAAAGAGGAAAAATAAGGAAAGTGAAAAAGAAGAAGAAGAAGGAAGAAAAAGAAGACAAGGAGAGAAAAAAAAAAAAGAGTAAGAAAAAGGAAATGAAAAAGAGGAAAAAATAGAAGAAATGAGGAAATAGGAAAAAGAAGAAGGAAAGAAAGAAAAATGAGATAAATAAAGAAGACAAGAGGAAAAGAAGATAGGAAATGAAGAAAAAGATGTGTGTGTGTGTGTGTGTGTGTGTGTGTGTGTGTGTGTGTGTTTTGCCATTATGCTGTAGGTTCCTCTGGTTACTACTGGTCACTTAACACCCCTCCTCCTCCTCCTCCTCCTCCTCCTCCTCCTCCTCCTTCCCTCCTCCTGATGATGACATTGATAGCGTCAAAGTTTATTACCAGCCGCTGTTTGAGGGAGTGTGTTCCTCTCCCTCTCTCCCTCCTCTCCCTTCGTCAGCCACGCCCTCTCTCTCTCTCTCTCTCTCTCTCTCTCTCTCTCTCTCTCTCTCTCTCTCTCTCTCTCTCTCTCTCTCAACATTCTCCCTCTTCTTTCCCTTCTCCGAATATTACTCTCTCTCTCTCTCTCTCTCTCTCTCTCTCTCTCTCTCTTTTTATTGTAAAGATTCGCCAACGATAAAAGTTTTTCGTCTACGTTAGATATACTCTCTCTCTCTCTCTCTCTCTCTCTCTCTCTCTCTCTCTCTCTCTCTCTCTCACAGGGCATTTTCTCATATATTAAATGTCTTTGCTATATTACAGTACCAGACGCAACAGAGAGAGAGAGAGAGAGAGAGAGAGAGAGAGAGAGAGAGAGAGAGAGAGAGAGAGAGAGAGAGAGAGAGAGAATAAAATGAAGGAAAATGGAATAAAAACAGTCCTAAGGTGCGGACGGGACAGTAGCACGCTTTCCGTCATTCTTTTGTCGCCGGCATTGTGCGCGGGACAATCCAGCGCGCGGCCGCCACGCACCCAGCATTCAAATTTTTACCCCCGCCAGCCGCCGCCGCACGCTCGCCGCTCAAAGCCATTTTTAGATACAAATTTTTCCCCCTAGATCAGAAAAATAACACTCGTGGCCGGGGGAAAACACGAAAACACGGGGGAAAAAGACCTTTGTGAGCCTGCGCGGTAAGGTCCAGATTATGAAAAGCGCGGGAGATTTTTCAAAGATGAGGGAACGGAGGCGCATCAGCGACTAACCGACCCAGCGTTACGAGCCTAAACAAATTAACCCTTAGGAGTGATTTTCCCTTGTATTTCCCTGGTCATAACGGTCATCTGAGCTTTTCCCAGCCCAGTAGTTTTTACTAATGCAACAATGGGAGGTGGGAGGAGGCAGGGAGAGGGAAAGAAATGGAATGGGAAAAAGAAAACGAATGGGAAAAAGTAGAAGGAAAAATCGGTCTCCTCTCTCTCTCTTGTCCCAAAATGCCCACAGAACCGTTTCCCTGCGCGCATGCGTGTCCCCAGGGGCTGCCCACGACCACCACCTGGCGGGAAGGGGGCTTGGGGAGGGGGCGTGGGGGGCGGGAAGGCAAGGGGACGGTTGTAAGGGAGGAAGGGAAGGGGGAGGGGGTAATTCTGATGGAGTGATTCATTCCTATTGATTCTTGGTTGACTCGCTTCTCTTCTTCCTCTTCCTCTTCCTTCTCCTCATCTTCTTTTTCTTCTTTCTTCTTGTTCTCCTTTTTTCTTTTCGTGCTTCATTCTTCATTTGTTTCTCTATATCTCTCTCTCTTCTCTTTCTTGTTTTCTTTCCTCCTCTTCTTTACTCTCTTCCTCATCTTCCTCTTCTTCTTCTTCTTCTTCTTCCTTCTTTCTTTAATTTTTTCTTGTTTCTTCTTTTCGTGTCCCATTGTACATTTGTTTCTCTCTCTCTCTCTCTCTCTCTCTCTCTCTCTCTCTCTCTCTCTCTCTCTCTCTCTCTCTCTTCTTCTTCTTCTTCTTCTT
>NC_059290.1:8856593-8866593 GCF_017591435.1 Portunus trituberculatus
GGGAGAGGAGAGGGGAAAAGTGAGAGGGGAGTTTTATTGGCTAGGTGAGTGTGAGGTTACGTAAGTGTGTGTGTGTGTGTGTGTGTGTGTGTGTGTTCACTGTTTGATCTGCTGCAGTCTCTGACGAAACAGCCAGACGTTACCCTACGGAACGAGCTCAGAGCTCATTATTTCCGATCTTGGGATAGGTGAGACCAGGCACACACACACCGGGACAACAAGGTCACAACTCCTCGATTTACATCCCGTACCTACTCACTGCTAGGTGAACAGGGGCTACACGTGAACGGAGACACACCCAAATATCTCCACCCGGCCGGGGAATCGAACCCCGGTCATCTGGCTGAAGCCAACGCTCTAACCATTAAGTGTGTGTGTGTGTGTGTGTGTGTGTGTGTGTGTGTGTGTGTGTGTGTGTTTGTCCTTCATATAAAACTCCTTATACACACACACACACACACACACACACACACACACACACACACACAACAACAACACACACACCACAACACTGTAGCTAATGGCGGGCTGGAAGAGGGGGAGGAGGATGGAGGAGGGAGGAGGGGGGACCAAACCAGTTATCATTAAACACACCACAAACCCAATCGCCACTTCTTCAATCCATTTTCTTCCTAAACTCCTTCATAAAACACTAAGGTCTTCAATTAAACCCCTTCAGGACCGTGACGCGTTTCTATATTCATTCTGCTTACTATTTGGTGATTCTATACAGCTTCAGAAACTTATGTAAGGGATTAAGATAGTGAAGACCGTGGCCATTAATCTTCTGACCTCCATGGACTCTCGCTAATGTCAATAAAATGGTCTCATCGTGCACAAATTTCAAGATAAAAATGTGTCCCGGTTCTGAAGGGGTTAAAATAGTGAAGACTGTGGCCATTTAATATTCTGACCTCCATAGACTCTTCCTAATGTCAATAAAATGGTCTAATCGTATACAAATATCAAGGTAAAAATGCGTCCCAGTACTGAAGCTGTTAAAATAGTGAAGACTTTGGCCATTAATCTTCTGACTCCCATAGGCCCATCCTGATGTCAATAAAATGGTCTAATCGTACACAGATCTCCAGGCTGTACTGAAGGGTTGAAGACTGTGGCCATTAATTTTCTAACCTCCATAGACTCTTCCTGATGTCAATAAAATGATCTACGTAATCGTATATAAATATCAAGATAAAAATGCGTCACACTACTGAAGGAGTTAAAATAGTGAAGACTGGCTATTAATATTCTGACCGCCACAGACCCTTGCTAATGTCAATAAAAGAATCAAATCCTACACAAATCTCATGGTAAAAATGCTTCCCAGTACTGAAGATGTTAAAATGGTGAAGACTGTGGCCATTAATCTTCTGACCCCCATAGACCCTTGGTAATGTCAATAAAATGGTCTAATCGTACACAAATATCAAGGTAATAATGTGTCCCAGTACTAATATTTTTGTAGGATTTCTAAGTTTGACTCATGTTTATTCACTTCAAACTCCTTTATAAAATTCTACTGTCTTTGATTATCTATTTTTTGATGTGTTGGGTATTGGAGTGGAAATTTCTGAAGATAAGCTGCCAATTAATATTTTTGATGTATTTCTATGTTTGATTCATGTATTTTCACCTCAAACTCCTTGACAAAACACAACTGTCTTCTACTCTGCTATGATGTGCTGGACACCTGGTAATATTTGTTCCAGTGAGAAGTTCTGAGGATACGTTTTCTTTTTGCTGTATTTTTTATGTTCAGTTTATGTATTTTCCCTTCAAACTTCTTCATAAATCATTATTATCTCAGGTAAATCATTCACTCATGCATTAAATATCTGGTGACAGTTATTTCAAGATTAGAAATTCTGAAGATGTAGTTTTATTTATCATTTTACAGTATTTCAATTAATCAATATCCTTTGTGGGAAAAATTTTAAAGATGTTGTTTCTATTCATTAATTTATAGTATCTTAATCACTTAATATACTTTTAAGAGAGAAATTGTGAAGGAGTGGTTTTCATTCGTTATTTTACCGTACTTTAATCAGTTAATATATATACATTTGTGGGAAACATTCTAAAGATGTGGTTTCTATTTATCAACTTACAATATTTCGATTAATTAACATATTTTTTGGGGAGAAATTAAGAAAATGTGGTTTTCATTCCTCGTTTAACAGTATTTCAATTAATCAATATACTTTTAGACGAGATGAGTTCTAAAGATGTGGTTTCTATTGATAATTTTACAATATTTCAATCAATTAACATACTTTTGGGGGAGAAGTTTTTAAGATGTGTTTCTTATTCTTCGTTTAACAGCATTTCACTCAATTAATATAATTTTAGGGAAGAAATCTTAATTATGTGGTTTATATATAGTTTTTATGGAAGAAGGAAACAAGCCAAGAGCAGCAGCAGCAGCAGCAACAACAACAACAACAACAACAACATCAAAAAAAAAAAAAAAAAAAAAGATAAAAAACGTCCATTTAATTGTCAGTTTTCAGTTAACAGCATTTCAATCAATTAATATTCTGGAGAGTGTGAGTCAGTGTCTGGGTGAGTATTGAAGAGTGTGAGTCAGTGTCTGGGTGAGTATTGAAGAGTGTGAGTCAGTGTCTGGGTGAGTATTGAAGAGTGTGAGTCAGTGTCTGGGTGAGTATTGAAGAGTGTGAGTCAGTGTCTGGGTGAGTATTGAAGAGTGTGAGTCAGTGTCTGGGTGAGTATTGAAGAGTGTGAGTCAGTGTCTGGGTGAGTAGTCAGTGTCTGGGTGAGTATTGAAGAGTGTGAGTCAGTGTCTGGGTGAGTATTGAAGAGTGTGAGTCAGTGTCTGGGTGAGTATTGAAGAGTGTGAGTCAGTGTCTGGGTGAGTATTGAAGAGTGTGAGTCAGTGTCTGGGTGAGTATTGAAGAGTGTGAGTCAGTGTCTGGGTGAGTATTGAAGAGTGTGAGTCAGTGTCTGGGTGAGTATTGAAGAGTGTGAGTCAGTGTCTGGGTGAGTATTGAAGAGTGTGAGTCAGTGTCTGGGTGAGTATTGAAGAGTGTGAGTCAGTGTCTGGGTGAGTATTGAAGAGTGTGAGTCAGTGTCTGGGTGAGTATTGAAGAGTGTGAGTCAGTGTCTGGGTGAGTATTGAAGAGTGTGAGTCAGTGTCTGGGTGAGTATTGAAGAGTGTGAGTCAGTGTCTGGGTGAGTAATACTGAAGAGTGTGAGTCAGTGTCTGGGTGAGTAATACTGAAGAGTGTGAGTCAGTGTTTGGGTGAGTATTGAAGAGTGTGAGTCAGTGTCTGGGTGAGTATTGAAGAGTGTGAGTCAGTGTCTGGGTGAGTATTGAAGAGTGTGAGTCAGTGTCTGGGTGAGTATTGAAGAGTGTGAGTCAGTGTCTGGGTGAGTATTGAAGAGTGTGAGTCAGTGTCTGGGTGAGTAATACTGAAGAGTGTGAGTCAGTGTCTGGGTGAGTAATACTGAAGAGTGTGAGTCAGTGTTTGGGTGAGTATTGAAGAGTGTGAGTCAGTGTCTGGGTGAGTATTGAAGAGTGTGAGTCAGTGTTTGGGTGAGTATTGAAGAGTGTGAGTCAGTGTCTGGGTGAGTATTGAAGAGTGTGAGTCAGTGTCTGGGTGAGTATTGAAGGGTGTGAGTCAGTGTCTGGGTGAGTAATACTGAAGAGTGTGAGTCAGTGTCTGGGTGAGTAATACTGAAGAGTGTGAGTCAGTGTCTGGGTGAGTATTGAAGAGTGTGAGTCAGTGTTTGGGTGAGTATTGAAGAGTGTGAGTCAGTGTCTGGGTGAGTAATACTGAAGAGTGTGAGTCAGTGTCTGGGTGAGTATTGAAGAGTGTGAGACAGTGTTTGGGTGAGTATTGAAGAGTGTGAGTCAGTGTCTGGGTGAGTATTGAAGAGTGTGAGTCAGTGTCTGGGTGAGTATTGAAGAGTGTGAGTCAGTGTCTGGGTGAGTATTGAAGAGTGTGAGTCAGTGTCTGGGTGAGTAATACTGAAGAGTGTGAGTCAGTGTCTGGGTGAGTATTGAAGAGTGTGAGTCAGTGTCTGGGTGAGTAATACTGAAGAGTGTGAGTCAGTGTCTGGGTGAGTATTGAAGAGTGTGAGTCAGTGTCTGGGTGAGTAATACTGAAGAGTGTGAGTCAGTGTCTGGGTGAGTAATACTGAAGAGTGTGAGTCAGTGTTTGGGTGAGTATTGAAGAGTGTGAGTCAGTGTTTGGGTGAGTATTGAAGAGTGTGAGTCAGTGTCTGGGTGAGTATTGAAGAGTGTGAGTCAGTGAAGAGTGTGAGTCAGTGTCTGGGTGAGTATTGAAGAGTGTGAGTCAGTGTCTGGGTGAGTATTGAAGAGTGTGAGTCAGTGTCTGGGTGAGTATTGAAGAGTGTGAGTCAGTGTCTGGGTGAGTATTGAAGAGTGTGAGTCAGTGTCTGGGTGAGTATTGAAGAGTGTGAGTCAGTGTCTGGGTGAGTATTGAAGAGTGTGAGTCAGTGTCTGGGTGAGTATTGAAGAGTGTGAGTCAGTGTCAGTGTCTGGGTGAGTATTGAAGAGTGTGAGTCAGTGTCTGGGTGAGTATTGAAGAGTGTGAGTCAGTGTCTGGGTGAGTATTGAAGAGTGTGAGTCAGTGTCTGGGTGAGTATTGAAGAGTGTGAGTCAGTGTCTGGGTGAGTAATACTGAAGAGTGTGAGTCAGTGTCTGGGTGAGTAATACTGAAGAGTGTGAGTCAGTGTTTGGGTGAGTATTGAAGAGTGTGAGTCAGTGTCTGGGTGAGTAATACTGAAGAGTGTGAGTCAGTGTCTGGGTGAGTACTGAAGAGTGTGAGTCAGTGTCTGGGTGAGTATTGAAGAGTGTGAGTCAGTGTCTGGGTGAGTATTGAAGAGTGTGAGTCAGTGTCTGGGTGAGTAATACTGAAGAGTGTGAGTCAGTGTCTGGGTGAGTATTGAAGAGTGTGAGTCAGTGTCTGGGTGAGTAATACTGAAGAGTGTGAGTCAGTGTTTGGGTGAGTATTGAAGAGTGTGAGTCAGTGTCTGGGTGAGTATTGAAGAGTGTGAGTCAGTGTCTGGGTGAGTATTGAAGAGTGTGAGTCAGTGTCTGGGTGAGTATTGAAGAGTGTGAGTCAGTGTCTGGGTGAGTATTGAAGAGTGTGAGTCAGTGTCTGGGTGAGTATTGAAGAGTGTGAGTCAGTGTCTGGGTGAGTATTGAAGAGTGTGAGTCAGTGTCTGGGTGAGTATTGAAGAGTGTGAGTCAGTGTCTGGGTGAGTATTGAAGAGTGTGAGTCAGTGTCTGGGTGAGTAATACTGAAGAGTGTGAGTCAGTGTCTGGGTGAGTAATACTGAAGAGTGTGAGTCAGTGTCTGGGTGAGTATTGAAGAGTGTGAGTCAGTGTCTGGGTGAGTATTGAAGAGTGTGAGTCAGTGTCTGGGTGAGTATTGAAGAGTGTGAGTCAGTGTTTGGGTGAGTATTGAAGAGTGTGAGTCAGTGTCTGGGTGAGTATTGAAGAGTGTGAGTCAGTGTCTGGGTGAGTATTGAAGAGTGTGAGTCAGTGTCTGGGTGAGTAATACTGAAGAGTGTGAGTCAGTGTCTGGGTGAGTATTGAAGAGTGTGAGTCAGTGTCTGGGTGAGTATTGAAGAGTGTGAGTCAGTGTTTGGGTGAGTATTGAAGAGTGTGAGTCAGTGTCTGGGTGAGTATTGAAGAGTGTGAGTCAGTGTCTGGGTGAGTATTGAAGAGTGTGAGTCAGTGTCTGGGTGAGTAATACTGAAGAGTGTGAGTCAGTGTCTGGGTGAGTATTGAAGAGTGTGAGTCAGTGTCTGGGTGAGTATTGAAGAGTGTGAGTCAGTGTCTGGGTGAGTATTGAAGAGTGTGAGTCAGTGTCTGGGTGAGTAATACTGAAGAGTGTGAGTCAGTGTCTGGGTGAGTATTGAAGAGTGTGAGTCAGTGTCTGGGTGAGTATTGAAGAGTGTGAGTCAGTGTCTGGGTGAGTATTGAAGAGTGTGAGTCAGTGTCTGGGTGAGTATTGAAGAGTGTGAGTCAGTGTCTGGGTGAGTATTGAAGAGTGTGAGTCAGTGTTTGGGTGAGTAATACTGAAGAGTGTGAGTCAGTGTCTGGGTGAGTATTGAAGAGTGTGAGTCAGTGTCTGGGTGAGTATTGAAGAGTGTGAGTCAGTGTTTGGGTGAGTATTGAAGAGTGTGAGTCAGTGTCTGGGTGAGTATTGAAGAGTGTGAGTCAGTGTCTGGGTGAGTATTGAAGAGTGTGAGTCAGTGTCTGGGTGAGTATTGAAGAGTGTGAGTCAGTGTTTGGGTGAGTAATACTGAAGATGCTGATTCTGTTCACCTTTTTGATTCCTTAACCAAGAAACAATCGCGTATTAAATCCTGACTAAATCATCTTTGTGGCAACGTTTACTAAGCACATGGTTCTTATTTGTCTTTTATAGTTTAATTTCCATCTATCACCTTGCTTTTTTTTTAATGTATGGAAGAGGTCCAGACAAGGGCGTAAAAAAAGAAAAGATTAAAAAAAAAAGGCTCACTTGATTGCTGGCTCTCTACAAAAGGGAAAACGTCAGCCAAAGTTAGGGAGGAAATGCCTCGATACCTCACTCTTAAATGAAGACAAGTCGTAGGAAGTTGAAAATACAGATGCAGGGAGGGAGTTCAAGAGTTTACCAGTGAAGTGGTCCGAGTGTAGGTTGGGCTTCCTCACTCGGGGCAATGGTTTCCTAGCGGGTGGGCTTTGAGATAGGAGGTACCCAAAAAGTATCCCCTTTAGCCCAGAAATTTCCGTGAAAAGCCCACATGGTATAAAAAAATAAAAAAAAAAAAAAGGGATGAATGATTGACTCTATTTATCTATTTATTTCTCAGTACCAGTGTTTTTCTTTTTCCATTTATACCATGTGGACTTTTCACGGGAATTTCTGGGCTAAAGGGGATGCTTTTTGTGGTACCTCCTATCTCAAAGCCCACCCGCTAGGAAACCGTTGCCCTGAGTGAGGAAGCCCAACCTACACTCGGACCGTGGACAGGATTCGAGCCCAAAGCACGCATGGTTCCACTGTACCACGGCGGCCCCTTCAAAGCGGGATTTGATTTCCAGCCATTGCGTGACTTATTCTTTATCATTTTTCTATTCTCTGTTTCTTTCTTTACTCATTTCTCTATACAAAGGAGGTTTTATTTCTAGCCATCGCCTCGTTATTCTTTTTTCATTCTTTATTCTTCCTTTCTTTCTTTATTATTTTTTTTTCCTTTTTTCTTTTCAGCCATCGCCTTATTTCTTCTTTATTTCTTCTTCTTTCTTTCTTTCTTTATTATTTTTTTCTTTACGAGTGTTTACACAAAAAGGGATTTTATTTTCAACCATTGCTTTACTTATTCTTTATTTTTCCTTATTCTCTCTTTCTTTATATATTATTTTTCTGTACGAGGGGTTATACAGCCATCGCCTTACTTATTCTTTATCTATTCTTTATTCTTTCTTTCTTTATTCATTCTGCACGAGGGTTTACACAAAGGAGGATAGAATGACCACTGACATGATTTCTTGAGTCTTGGGTTTTCAACATTTTCGATGCTGAATATAATAAACATCTTTTTTTTTTTTTTTACCATTTTTTTATATTCAATTATTTTCTTTTGACCTTCAACTAAAGTATTTTTCCTACACATTAAATGCTACATAATTTCTCTGCTATTAGGAAATGTTTGGTAAAATTATACTTAAATACATGTCTTTATGAATAAACCACTTAATCTTATACCCGCGAATTATACACATTTTCTATAAGCATCAGGCGGGACTTTCATTCTTCATGTTAACTATTAAGACATTTTTAGAGCAAGTAATACTGAAAACACGTTCCTGTCCATCTCACAGTGTGTTATCGCAGCCGTCACCTCACCCACTGATTACACACCACACACCACACCACACCACACCCACACCATACTACACACCACACACCCAGGCTTATTGCTGGTAAAGAACAGCTGTGCCTGATAACAAGAGACGTTTTTATGAATTTCCTTCACTATTTTGAACAAACTTGTAAATTATGCTCCTTTTATTTGTCTATTCATTTATGTATTCATGTTTTTGGTGGTAAAGAACAGCTGTGCCTGATAACAAGAGACATTTTTATCAATTCATTAAGCAATTTTTGAACCAACTTCTGAATTTTGCTGCTTTTCTATTTATTTATTCATCTATTTATCAATTTTTGTTGGTATAGAACAGCTGTGCCTGATATCAAGATTTCTTTTATCATTTCCCTTATCTATTCCTGAGCCAAGTACTGAATTATTTTATTTATCTATTCATTCATTTCTTATTATTTTTTTTATGGTCGTAAGTAACAGCCGTGCCTGATATCAAGGCATTTCTTTATTGTTTCCCTTATTTATTTTTTATCCAAGTAGTGTTTTATGCTCCTTTTCTATTTATCTATTCAATTCTTTATTAATTATTTTGGTGGTAAATAACAGCTGTGCCTGATATCGAGACGTTTTTTATCATTGCCCTCACCTTTTTTTCAGCCAAACATTAAATTATGCTCTTATTTTTTTTTCTTTCTTATGTTGATTGTAAAGAACAGCTGTGACTAATATTGAGAGGCGTTTTTATCACTTCACTTAGGTATTTTTGAGGCAACAACTGAATTATGCTCTTATTTATTCATTATTTTCTTTTCTTTTGTTTCTTTTTTTTTTTTATTGTAAAGAAGAGCTGTGACTAATATCGAGAGACATTTTTATCAATTCACTTAGGTATTTTTGAGGCAACAATTGAATTATGCCCTTATTTATTTATCTTTTTTTTTTTGGCCAGTAATTGAAGTTAATGGAGTTCTACTGATAACTAGCTATTTGAATATGTTTGAGCTAAATAAAACTGGATATACTCTTTTTGTCCATCTATTAAACTGTCTTCTAACTACAAACTAGCTTTTTTTTCATTAGACATCAAAAAATACATTTCTAATTGTTAAATCACTTCTGTTTTTCTCCTCTCAGTAATAAAACAACTAATTTATCCTCCTGGTATTAAATATATTCATGTGTTTAACTATTTTCTAACTATCAACTAGAATATTTTACTATTTGACATCAAGTACAACAAAGATTTCATTACTAACTTTCAAATCACTTATCTTTTCTTCTACTGGTCACTAAACATTTATAAACTCATTTTTTACACTTTCTATCAAACATACGCCTTATTTCTAACTATTTTCTAACTAATAACTAAAGTCTCTCTTCAATTAAACATCAAACACAACAAAATTTTAATACTATCACATTATCAATATTTTCTTCTCTTACCAGTCACTAAAGATCGATTTTCTCTATTTCCTGTCAAACATATGCATTTATTTAACTATTTTCTAACTAATAACTAGTCTTTCCTTCTCAGTTAGACATCAAACACAACAAACTTTTAATACTATCAAATTTCTAAAAACTTTCTTCTATCAGTCATTAAAGATCGATTTTCTCTATTTCCTACAAAACATATGCATTTATTTAACTATTTTCTAACTAATAACTAGTCTTTCCTTCCCAATTAAACATCAAATACAACAAAATCTCACTGCTATCAAACTATTAACATCCTTCTTCTACCAGTCACTAAAGATCGATTTCCACTATTTCCTGTTAAACATATGCATTTATTTAATCATTTTCAAACACAACATTTCATCACTAACTATCAAATTATTGCTGTTTTTACGCCTATAAGTCACAAGCAAGTGAGTTCCCAACATCCTTTTAAAGATAAACATAAATAAACATTTTTTTATATATTTATTTATTTTTGTTAATGAGAGAGAGAGAGAGAGAGAGAGAGAGAGAGAGAGAGAGAGAGAGAGAGAGAGAGAGAGAGAGAGAGAGAGAGAGAGAGAGAGAGAGAGAGATCATCCACTTTTTACACAGTTGGCCATTAAATATAAACAACACATTTATTGCTGAGGATTCAAGATAATGTACTAATATTTTTCTTGCTTTCTTT
>NC_059290.1:8881593-8889093 GCF_017591435.1 Portunus trituberculatus
GTCCACGGTCTGAGTGTAGGTTGGGCTTCCTCACTCGGGGCAACGGTTTCCTAGCGGGTGGGCTTTGAAATAGGAGGTACCCTTAATAAGTATCCCGTTTAGCCCAGAAATTCCCGTGAAAAGCCCACATGGTATAAAAAAAAAAAAACTAACACTAACACCAGCAAAAACCCGGAAAAAAATAAGAAAATAAGTAAATAAGTGAAATACGATAAAGAAATGGACAAATGCTTCAAGGCAGTGGTCCTTTTCTTTCGGCTGACTGTAGACCTGCAAGGGGACTGGCAATTAAGTGGGCCTTTTGTTTACATTTCTTGTTGCCCTTGGCCGGCTTTCCCTCTTGCACACACACAAAAAAAAAAACATAACCATGACTTTTTTTTCAATAATCTTATATGAATGACACTGTGATAATTATAAGTAGAATAAGTTATTTCATGCATATATTTCACAGTTTTTCTTTTTTATTGTAGTGCAAGCTTTTTAAATAGGAACATAAAAAACGCGTTCCTGTAACCCTCTATAAATTAACAACCTCGATACCTGGACACCTTTGTACCACGAGTTTTGGGTACAATTAGACAGTTCCATTTACATAAGGAAGGATCTATGGAGGTTGGAAGATTAACAGCCACAGTCCTCACTATTTTTTCTATAAGTTTTGGGTACAATTAGACAGTTCCATTTACATAAGGAAGGATCTATGGAGGTTGGAAGACTAACAGCCACAGTCCTCACTATTTTTTCTGAAGCTGTATAAAATCACCAAATAGTAAGCAGAGTGAATAGGTAAAAGCGTCATGGTACTGAAAGGGTTAAATAAAGAAGAAATACATAAACAATTAAGGCGTTTTCTTGTTCTTCCCTTGTGTATTTGAAGAGAAGCGGTAATAAACTGACAGATTCGATACAAGATGCGTAAAAATATATATAAAAATGAATTCTTTCCACAATCTTACATGAACACACACGATTAACGATGTTTTTATTGCTCTTCACTTGTTTATTGGCAGAAAAACGAGAGAGAGAGAGAGAGAGAGAGAGAGAGAGAGAGAGAGAGAGAGAGAGAGAGAGAGAGAGAGAGAGAGAGAGAGAGAGAGAGAGAAAGAGAGAGAACAGAAGAGAAGAAAGGAAAACAGAACAAAAGAGAGAAGAGAAGGGAGAAGAAAAGAAACGAGAGGAAAAGAGGAAAGAAGAGAAGAAGAGAGAGAGAGAAGAGAAGGAAATAAAAGAAAAGGATACGTAAAAATATCTAAAAAAAGAAAACAAACAAAAAAAAAAAGCTATAAAGATGACTAAGCTTTCTCAATAGTTGTGTGGAAATGCAGACTTTGTTTTCATTTTCTTCGTTTTGTTAAGCTTCCTAATTTGGACACACACAGACAAACGAACACACACACACACACACACACACACACACACACACACACACACACACACACACACACACAACGAAAAAAGGAACATGCGCTTACTGATAAAGAAGAAGAAGAAGAAGTAGAAGAAGAAGAAGAAGAAGAAGAAGAAGAAGAAGAAGAAGAAGAAGAAGAAGAAGAAGAAGAAGAAGAAGAAGAAGAAGAAGAAGAAGAAGAAGAAGAAGAAGAAGAAGAAGAAGAAGAAGAAGAAGAAGAAGAAGAAGAAGAAGAAGAAGAAGAAGAAGAAGAAGAAGAAGAAGAAGAAGAAGAAGAAGAAGAAGAAGAAGAAGAAGAAGAAGAAGAAGAAGAAGAAGAAGAAGAAGAAGAAGAAGAAGAAGAAGAAGAAGAAGAAGAAGAAGAAGAAGAAGAAGAAGAAGAAGAAGAAGAAGAAGAAGAAGAAGAAGAAGAAGAAGAAGAAGAAGAAGAAGAAGAAGAAGAACAACAACAACAACAACAACAACAACAACAACAACAACAACAACAACAACAACAACAACAACAACCAGAACAAGAAGAACAAGAAGAAAAACAAGAAGAGGAAAAAATAAAGAACAACAACAGCAAAAACAACAACAAGGAAAAAAGGAAAAAAAACCAAGAAATGAAGGAAAAAAAACAATAAAAAAAAGAAGCGAAGTATGAATTGTCTCGCTTTCTAAATATAAACACAATGAGGACAGGAGGAGAAGAAGAAGAAGAAGAAGAAGAAGAGGAGGAGGAGGAGGAGGAGGAGGAGGAGGAGGAGGAGGAGGAGGAGGAAAAAAAGCCACAGAAACCTGACCACAGTAATTATTTTTCCATCCTTTAATTCTCCTCCATCTGTTCTTTACTCCTTCACTGTCCCTTGGGAGAGAGAGAGAGAGAGAGAGAGAGAGAGAGAGAGAGGGAGAGGGAGAGAGAGAGGGAGAGAGAGGGAGAGGGAGAGAAAGAGAAAAAGGGAGAGAAAAACGACTGCCTGGTGAGAGAAAGGAGGGAAGGAAGGTCAGGTCAAAGGTCATGTGACAAGAGTGTGACCTGAGATGAGTATTTTTAAGGATATTTGACCTCAAGGGGAAGGTAAAATGAGAGGAGGAGGAGGAGGAGGAGGAGGAGGAGGAGGAGGAGGAGGAGGAGGAGGAGGAGGAGGAGGAGGAGAGATGATAGTGAGGCCATGGACGCGTGTTTTGAGTACGAGAGAGAGAGAGAGAGAGAGAGAGAGAGAGAGAGAGAGAGAGAGAGAGAGAGAGAGAGAGAAGAGAAGAGAGAGAGAAGAATAAAAGAGAAGAAAGAAATAGAAAAAAAGAGAAAGTGAGAAAGCAAAACAAGAAAACGAAATAAACAGAATAATAGAATACCAAAAAGAAAAGAAAGAAAAAAAAAAGAAAGAAATAGTAAAGAACACAAAAGAAAGAAAGAAAGGACTGATAGAAATGAAGAAAAGAAGAAAAGAAGAAAAAAAAAAAAAAAAGAAAAAGGGTAACAAAATAAAAAGGGGTGAATGAAGGTTTAGTACACAAAGGGTTGGTCGGCGAGGCTTCCAAAGAGAGAGAGAGAGAGAGAGAGAGAGAGAGAGAGAGAGAGAGAGGTCCTTTGTTGGGCACTTTTTAATGCTTTCCGGCAGCGAGGGATCCCAACCTGACCTCCTATTGTGGGCGCGGAGGAGGAGGAGGAGGAGGAGGAGGAGGAGGAGGAGGAGGAGGAGGAGGAGGAGGAGGAGGAGGAGGAAAAGAAAGTCGAAGCGTTAACCCATTGACAGAACACACACACACACACACACACACACACACACACACACACACACACACACACACACACACACACACACACACACACACACACACACACACACACACACAGTCAGGTTGAGAAGCGTAGAGAGCCTAACCTAACCTAACCTAACCTAACAACCTACGGACTTTGGATTTACTCAGGTGGTGGTGGTGGTGGTGGTGGTGGTGGTGGTGGTAGTGGTGGTGAAGTGCACAGGCAAACAGACAAACAAATAAGCAGTAAAACAAACAAATTAAACCAAACAAAGATAGATTCCTTACTTAGATGAAATTTTAGAGACACACACACACACACACACACACACACACACACACACACACACACACACACACACACACACACACACACACACACACACACTCCTTCTCTCTCTCTCTCTCTCTCTCTCTCTCTCTCTCTCTAAACAGTCATAAAAAGTATAGGACACCTGAAAAACACCCTTCATTACCTGTCTCTTCCCAGCATGGTCACCTTAACGAGGCTCTGCTCACCTGTACTGCCTCGCTCCCACACTAATAAGCACGTTCCCACGCACATTATCACCACTAACACTAACGCTGTCCCTTTCCCTCACCACCTCTCTTAATTAGATCCAATTAATTAAAGTAACCTGCTGTGTGTTTACCTGTGACTCCTTTTAATTCAACACCAGTAAGTTGTAAAGATAAAATCGTGGTATAAATGTTTGAGTTTGTATTCTTCTTTCCTTGTTGGTAAATAATTATGTGCATATTTTTATTCCATCTGTGTTGTAAAAATTGGCGTGGAAACCTGTTATTTCTAGTACAGAGGGGGAGAAAATGTAGAGATAGGAAGGACGTAATGATAAATGTAGCATATAATTGTTTTTTTTTCTGTCTCTGTAACTGTAAGTAATCTGCTTTTTGTGTGACGGAAATACCAATAACAGCATTTCATTGGCTCCAGAGATAAAGTTTGGTGGAATTCTGTGTTTAAAGATTTATAACACTAAATTAGAATGATAAAGACGAGAACACATGTGATTTTCTACCTTTTTATTCGTGAACTGTACAGAAACTAGTCATTTTTCGGTAGATTTGTAGAAGGAAGATGTTAAAAGACGACCACAAATAGTGTGTGGATCTTTATTGATGACACACGTGTATCACAAACCTGCATGATACAAATAACGTTGATAGTATACGCGATATTCAATAATTTTCTCTATCCGTTATTGTTGCAGAAACTTGTTCGATTTTTTTTTTTAATCTTATATACATAAATATTCGTTGAAGCTTTCTGTTCATTTATTTGAGTTATTTCTATTTTCCTTGTCTGTTTATTCCTTATACCAACGCCATCTATTTATTAACTTTATTCGTTAATTTATCTATTCATTTACTTCTCGTTTTGTACATCTTAAACTACAAGTCGAGAATATGAACAAATTTATTAATCATTACTCTCTTTTAAACTCCATAAATCCCTTCTCCATTTGATTCATTCCTAGAAATATACTTTTAAAACATTCATAAAAGCAATGCATATATGTATTCGGAATTGACGAGGAAAATGTGTCATACAAACTGGTAGAAAAATATACAGCTAAAACTGATAAGCTACATAACAGAAACTTATACAAAACTTGTCTACAGTTGAAATTGATAAGAAAAATACAGAAGTCTGAAGAAAAGTCACATATTTTAAACTGACAAAAGAAGATACTCATTCATATACTGATAAACAAAATAATTCCATGCTATTGAAATATACGAGAGATAAAGAAAATACATATAATTGAAACTCATTAAGAAAAAGAACTACTAGACGAAGCTGATAAAGGGAACCACATAGCTACCTTTTAGACTGACAAAAGACACACATTCAAGCACTGATGAAGAAAATAACTACCATTGAAATTCACGAGAGATAAAGAAAAAATATATAATTGAAACTCATTAAGGGAGAGATGTAGATTTCTAACTGATAAAAGAAAAGGTACAATATTTAAGCCCTTCACGTAAGGACAAGTAACAAGGACAACTTTATCTGACTTTCACTGCGAGGACTGGACAGCTTCACGTAAACAAAGGCAATGAATACTCACGAACAAGCAGTAAAAATTGATACACCACGATAGATAAAGGAAAAAGATACATTGTGGGTAATAAAGACGTAGATGCAAAGAAGGAACCGTCAGGGAAGGTTTTGATGTATGTGGAAGTAAACACATCACGAATACGAGACTCAGAACACACGAAGAGGTGATAAAGATTGAGGTAACCAAGAAAATTCAAAGAAGACAAAAAAAAAGAAGACAACAAAACGCATCACCAAAACGAGACTCAGAGCACACGAAGAAGACATAAAGGTTGACGTCACCAAGAAAAAAATTAACACCAGAAACTAAAAAAACAAAAACACACACAAAAGAAAAGAAGAAAAATGGCAAGAATATTCTAACGAAGACAAACACAAGAACCAGAATTACCATGAGGAAAAAATCAACGTAGACAAAAAAAGAACAAAAAAAAAAAAAAAAAAAAGAAAAGAAGAAAAATCCCCAGAATATTCTAACAAAGTCAAACACACGAGACAGAACCACCACGAGACACACCCTGCAAAACCCCACACGTCACCACATCTTCCTATATTCAGAAACACTTTGATCTCTCACCACGACACCTTTCCAATGCCATAGAGACGACTAGCAGGGTTTTCAAGGAAGTTTCTCTTTATGACAAACTAGAAATCTTGCCAATCGATCTGCAGAACCCTGAAAAATACCCTTAAAAACATGTGTATCTTCAACCAGAGCTCTTGGAAATCAGTGATGGTGAGAGAGAGCAAAGCATTTCAGAATACAGACCCTAAACACTTCTGTGCCTCAATTCTACTATTTCAGGAAGGTCAATTTTAAATTACACGAGTTTTTGAAGTGTTTTTTACGGTTCTAGAGACAGATTGACAAAATTTCTACATTATTAACTGGAGAAGCACTCTTGAAAACCCCGCTAATCATATCTGTGGCCTTGGAAAATAGCAAAGCGTCTAACCCTTCAGTACTGGGACGCATTATTACCTTGAGTTTTGGATGTGATTAGATAATTTTGTTGACATTAATGGCCAGAGTCTTCACTATTTCAATCCCCACATAAGTTTCTGATCACCAAAATCACCAAATATGAAGCAGAATAAATATGAAAATACGTCCTGGTGCTGAAAGGGTTAATAATACAGTTAGTCATGCTACCACTATGTTCATGTAAGACACAATGACTCTCTCCCTCCACAGACACGTCCTGCTACTGGTGATACGAAGATACAGACAATAAACAAGGCGATAAACACTGATTCGCCCTGATTCCTTCTTCTAACCACTAGTTACTTAAAAGACGATGCTACTGAACGCCACACTAACAGAGACACGAGTTGGCGCTGGTGGTGAGACAGTAAACAGGAGGATAAACATTAATTCGTCTTTCCAACGGAGCCTACGTGTCAAATTAATGCTATTTGTAAAGCTGACATTAAATAAAAAAACGGGGAAGAATATATTGGTGTGAACTTCAAGTATAAAACAATAGATGCGTCTTTTAAAACATGAGGATTATGAGTCAAACAAAAGCTATATTCGTGCTTTAGTGGGCCTGAGAAAGAGAAAGGAAGGAAAAAGTTAGTGTGAACGTAAAATAAATAAACAGAACGATAACCAGAGCAATTCATCCTTTCAAGCAGGAGACTTATGCTTGAAACTAACCCTATTTGTGCACCAGCGATCCCAGACTCATAAAAAAGAAAGGAAAAACTGGTGTAAACTTTAAAAATGCACAAAACAATAAGCAGAACAATAACCAGAGGAAGTCGTCCTTTCAAGCAGGAGACTTATGCTTCAAACCAATCCTATTTGTGGACCAGCGATCCTAAACTCATAAAAAAAAGGAAGGAAAAACTGGTGTAAACTTTAAAAATACACAAAACAATAAACAACTTGATAAAGCAAACGAACTCGCCCTTCTAAACACGATCCCTGTGCTTCCAAAACAACTCCATCTGTAAATCGCTGACCTTGAACTAAAAAAAGCAAGAAAAAAATGGTGTAAACTTAAAAGGTAAAGGAAAAGCTGGCGTCCTCTTTTTTTTTGGTCAATGCTACCTGGTGCTGTCCTTTCACCTGTCTGTCTCCCTCACCTGAGTGTCACCTGCGGCGCCTGATTAACACGTATCAAGGTAAAATCATGCATTCGTGGAACTTTGACTAGATTTTAACGCAGAAAACACACAGTCAGTTTTGTTTAGTGGAGTGTAACCATGTATGCTGTATCTAGTATCTATTTTCTCTTGATTTGTTTTT
>NC_059290.1:8894093-8899093 GCF_017591435.1 Portunus trituberculatus
AGTACTTTAGTGCTTAAAGATTAGTAAATAGTGATGCAAATGAAAACACACATTAAAAATAACTTTAATACGATGAAATAAAAGATTATACATTTCACAACATCTGAGAAAGAGAGAGAGAGAGAGAGAAGAGATCCAGAGAAAAAAAAATGAAAAGGTGCGAGGAAATAATAGGAAAAGAAAAATTAGAGAGAGAAAAATGAAATGAGAAAAAGAAACCCAGTAAAAATTGAGTTTATTCTTTAATTCCGTGAAATAAAAAAAAGAAAAAGAAAAAAAAAGTGAAAAAAATATTAGTCTTTTGTGAAGTCTTACGGCGAATACAAGTTTCAAATAATCTTTTCCTATATTTTGTTAGTGTATATATAATCTTTTCTTTTTAGTTAAAGGAACGTGCACGTGTATCAAACCTAAAAGAACGACAGTGAATAAGATGAAATTACCAGAAATATGTAAAAAAAGAACCTGAGATTTAGTGTCACGTTATCTTGAAAAAAAAAAAAAAAAAAAACTTATGGTAGAAGAGAAGAAAAGGAATAATAAGAAAAGAGATGAATGAAAGATAAATAATAGTAATAATAGTAATGATAATAATAATAATAATAATAATAATAATAATAATAATAATAATGATAATAATAATAATAATAGTAATAGATAGATAGATAGACAGATAATTAGATAGAAAGATAGTAGATAGATAGATAGACAGACAGATAGATAGATAGATAGATAGATAGATAGATAGATAGATAGATATAAATAGATAGATAGATAGATAGATAGATAAATAGATAGATAGATAGATAGATAGATAGATAGATAGATAGTAGATAGATAGATAGATAAATTGATAGATAGATAGATAGAAAGACAGATAGATAGATAAATAGATAGATAGATAGATAGAAGGGTAGTGAATAAATAGATGAACATATACACAAATAAATAGATAGATAGACAGACAGAAAGACAGACAGACAAACAAACAGACAGACAAATAGATAGATAGAGATAGATAGATAGATAGAGAGAGAGAGAGAGAGAGAGAGAGAGAGAGAGAGAGAGAGAGAGAGAGAGAGAGAGAGAGAGAGAGAGAGAGAGAGAGAGAGAGAGAGAGAGAGAGAGAGAGAGAGAGAGACAAACAGACAGAGAGACAGAGATACATAACAAGATCCCCAGACAAACATGCTATTAGGGAACTACAAACAATTATGAAAGCGTTGAGTCGATACAGAATGAAGAAGAATCCGTGACAGTTTGGAGATGAAGTATATTAAATTATTGAGAAGTGAAGAAAGAAGACATGGAGGAGATGATTATGAGGGAGAGTGTAAATAACAGTCTTATGAATGAAATGAGGCGTTAAATTAGAAATGACAAGGTGAAATGAAGGTAGAAGAGATATAGCAGAGTGTAATACATGTGAGGAGGGAGAGAGAGAGAGAGAGAGAGAGAGAGAGCGAACGGAGTAGATCGCGGTGCCTCTGTTCGCCCACGAACCTCTCCTCAGACCACTTCAGGAGATTGGAGAAAAAAGAAATCTAAGAGGGAAGTGCAGCAGGACGCGAGGAGGGTGTCCAGCGAAGGACTGAGGACTCACCAGGCCACCAAGCAGACACAAAAGCGAGCCAAGGCAAAAGTGTGTGAGTACTGCTCACGGAAAGGACACACTTCTGCTACTTGCCACGCCAGAACTGACGATTTACGTCAGGAGCGTCTCCTACAGCGGCTTCTTACGGTGGAAAGATACACAGCCACACCCTTCCCACCTGCAGCGCCTCAGCCCGCCCACCCCCTCACTTCATTTCAGTCCTTGCCACAACCTCGCCCACTCCTTCCTCAGCCTGGTATCTGGAATCAGAACCAGGGGCGGCAGTGGACCACTCCTCTTCACCAGTACCAGCAGTCGGCCGCGGACCCTAACCACCACCTCGGACTAGCAGGCCTCGCTCACTACCATCCCTCACCATGGTACAGCCAGCTTGCCCCGCCGCCAACTAAAGGTCGTCTCTAGCAACGTCCGTGGTCTCCGGACTAACCTTGCAGACTTATACCACAACTGTGTGCAACGACACAATGCAGACGTTGTTGTGGTGACCGAGACATGGCTGAACAGTGAGGTGGAGCCCACGTATGGCAGGATGCAGGGCTTCACCCACTGGGTGAGGAGGGACCGACAGGAGCGAACAGGAGGTGGAGTGGCTGTCTGCTTCAAGGAAGGAATGCAGGCCCAGCTACTCGACATAGACACGCCTCCAATGATGGAGATGATGTACTTCCGAGTAATGCTGGCAGACCGCTCAGCCCTCCTGCTGTGTGCCCTGTATCGCCCCCCGCGACAAGGGCCTGACTCACTCTTGTACCTGACTGAGACCTTAGACAACCTGATGATGGCACACAGCTGCAGCCACGTGCTGATTGTGGGGGATCTCAATCACCACCTGGAAAGAGACGCCTACGAGAATCTCCTGAGGTGCAGGGTCTGACAGATCATGTCACCTTCCCCACACATGAACGAGGAGGGACATTAGACCCTGTCATCTCAGACTACCAGGAAGACAAGCTTCAGTGTCATCAGCTGGGGCTCGTGGGCAGCTCTGACCATCACGCTGTACTGACACAGCTGGAAGTGGGCGTGGCTCAGGACGAGGCCACCACCCGCACCATCTGGCTGTGGAACAAAGCAGACTGGGCTTCCCTGCGCCGCGACCTGACCCACACCCCATGGGCCACTCTGCTACAGGGAGGAGCAGAGAGTGAAGCACTTGCACTCACCTCTCACCTTCTCGCCCTCCAGAGACGCCACGTCCCACACAGGGAATACACCACCAGATCGACGGATCAGCCATGGTTTGGCTACCGTTGCCGTGTTGCTGCCGAGGCAAAGTATGCTGCCTGGCTCCGCTACAAGAGGAACCCGACTCGGCGCAACAAGGACCTGCACAGGGCTGCATGCAGGAGGATGGTGGTAACCAGCAAGTGGGCCTTAAAAAAGTGGGAGGAAAGCCTGCGCCGGAAACTGTGTGGCACTGGCGTAGGAAACAAAACTTGGTGGTCTCTTGTTAAGGACAAACAAGGAACTGGCCACCAAGAATCCATCCCTCCCTCAGCAAGCAGGACGGTACTGTCGCCACCAGCAGTAAGGAGAGGGCACAGTTGCTGGCTTCCTTGTTTGCTGGAAAAATGAAGGTCGGGAATCCACAGCAGCCACCGCCTCAGCTGGTCCAGCAATGTGAGAAGACTGTCACCATGGTGGAGGTGACGCATCAGCAGGTGAAGCGATTATTGCGGGGCTGGACACACAGAAAGCCACCGGCCCTGATGACATCAGCCCGCACCTGCTGAAGCGATGCTCCCAGGAACTGGCTGCCCCTCTCACCCAAGTTCACAACTTGTGTACGGGAAAACGTCTGGCCTTCAGTGTGGAAGGAGGCTCGAGTAGTTCCTGCACACAAAAAGCTCCAGGACGGACCCAAAAACTACAGACCCATATCCCTGTTGTCAGTGGTGGGTAAAGTGTTTGAGAGGGTCGTGGCAGAGGTGGTGTGTAGCCATCTCAAGGACAATGCCCTCCTCTCAGACCAACAGTTTGGGTTCAGACCTGGAAGGTCAACCTCCGACCTAATGATGCTTCTCACCAGGCATTGGCAGGACGCCCTCGACGACGGCAAGGACACTATAGTGGTTGCTTTGGACATAGCAGGAGCTTTTGATAAAGTATGGCACAACGGATTACTAGAAAAGCTTCGTGCTAAAGGCATCCAGGGTGGCTTGCTACGACTCTTGGGAAATTACCTGCAGGACAGAAGCCTCAAGGTGGTTGTCAACGGGCAAACATCTGAGTCCCTGCCTGTGGAGGCATCAGTGCCACAGGGTTCAATTCTTGGCCCACTCCTGTGGAATATCTACGTGGATGATCTTCTCCAGCTACTGCCAGGAGTCATGGCCTATGCTGATGACTGCACCCTCTCCTATACCTATCCACGCCAGGACAGTGGGCGGGCTGCTGAGGCCATCAATCAGCAGCTACGAGTGATAAAGGAGTGGGGTGCTCGCTGGCAAGTGACATTCGCGCCGGAGAAGACACAAGCAATGGTTGTCTCTCGGTCCCCAGCCGCCATGGCAGCAATGGCAGGAAAGTTGTCTTTGGCGCTGCTGCTCTCCCACTCCAAGATGACGTCAAGATACTTGGAGTGGAGGTGGATCGAGGGCTGAGGTTTGACAGGCATGTCAAAACCATTGCCAAGAAAGCCTCTCACAGGATCTCCGCTCTCAGAAGGATCGCCAGTTTCCTCGACAGGAAGGGGAGACTGCTGCTGTACAAGGCACAGGTGCGGCCCCACCTTGAATACGCAGCTCTCTCCTGGATGTCCTGTGCCGCCACACACAGAAGGAGACTGGACAGCATCCAACGCCGCGCCATACGGCTAGTAGATGCTGCACTACCACCTCACCCAGAGCCTGAGCGTCCCCTTGATTCACTGGAACACCGCAGAGACGTGGCGGCGATCGTAGTGTTCCATAAGGCACAGGTGCAAAGAGTGCCACATCTGGCAGGGCTGCGTCATCCTCTAAGAGTCACCGCACGGAGCACGAGAACGGTGCTCAATGGTGGTGACGCCGTAGAGGTGCCGCGATCCCACGGGTGTCAGCATCAACGCACCTTCGCAGGACGCGTCTCCAGGATGTGGAACTTGTTCACGGCCGCGGTGCCTCACGTCCAGGAGATGAACACACAGTGTCAAACTGATGGCACATAAGTGGAGACAGACACTGCCAACTCCTCTGACACTCTTTGTGACGTGACACTCAGTGTAGTGCAGTGCGTGAATAGTGCTAGTGAAGTGAAACGAATAGTGCTCCATTTACATGCTGACCATCTTGTATATTATCTATTTTTAAGTCTTGTAAATATTGTAGAGAAATAGATTGTAGTACCCTTAGAATAGGTAGCACACGACAGTGCGCCTTTGGGTACATGTTCCTTTGTATTAAGT
>NC_059290.1:8904093-8911593 GCF_017591435.1 Portunus trituberculatus
GTGACCTTGTTGTCCCGGTGTGTGGTGTGTGCCTGGTCTCAGGCCTATCCCAAGATCGGAAATAATGAGCTCTGAGCTCGTTCCGTAGGGTAACGTCTGGCTGTCTCGTCAGAGACTGCAGCAGATCAAACAGTGAACACACACACACACACACACACACACACAAGTTGATAAATAAGAAATAAAATAAAATAAATAAGAAAAGAAACAACAACAACAACAACAGGCGAAAGAAAAGAAGGAAAATCACCACCACTACCACAACCACCACCACCAACAACAACAACAACCAGCCAAGCAACCAAACATGATACGTACTAAAGGTAAATAAAGGAAGGAAGGAAGGAAGGAAATAAAGAAAGAAAACGAAAAAAAAAAAAAGCGAAAACAACAACAACAACAACAACAACAAAAAAAAAAGAAAACGAAGAGAGAAGAAACAAAACAAACACACCACAAACTACACCTTTAAAACCACCACCACCACCACCACCACCACCACCACCACTACGACCCCACCACGACCACTACTGGAAGGGGAGGGAAGGAGCACTGTGGAGTCGTCTTTTTTCGCTCTCCCTCACGGCCTTGGGTGGCGCAAAAACAGAAGCGGCCCCCACCAGCACCAGCACCCTGAAGGAAGCCAGTCAAGTCGGCCTCGATGGGACCACTCGTGCAAAAAGAGGCCGACGGAACGCGAAATGAACGGGGAAAACAAATGAGCAGTCGATGAAAACAAAGACGTAAACAAAAACTGGATAAATGTGAAGAATGAGCGAGCTAGCTAAAGAAAGTCGAGGTTTTGAAGGAAATAAATGAATAATGTGTTTGAATGAATGATAAAACAAATATAAAAAAGGTCTTAAACAAATGAATCAATGAAAACAAAGACGTAAACAAAGGCTAGATAAATGGAGGATTGAGTGAGTTAACAAAAGAAAGTCGACGTTTTGAAGGAAATAAATGAATAATGGATGAATAAATGGATGTAGAAGGAAAAGGAGAAAACCGATGATTAGGACATGAATGAAAAAGCTGAATAAATGAAGGAATGAATGAGTTAGCAAAAGAAAGTCGAGGTTTTTGTGATGGATAAACGAGAAAGCTTTAAATTAATGTGTGTAAAGGTGTAAATAAATAAATGACAATATCGAAGAGCAAGATATATGAATGAAAATATGAAAATATGCACGTAAATTTAAGTAAAGGTTAGGAAAGTCGAGGTTTTGAAATATATAAACGAAAAAAAGTTGAAAAATGCATGCAGGTATAAGGAAAAATAAATGACAAATAAGATATGAAAATATGAACAATATAAACTTAAATTCAAGCAAAGGTTAGGAAAGTTGAGATTTGAAGATTAATAAACGAGAAAGATTTAAATAGATGGATGTAAAAAGTGGATACAGATGAAACTGCCGAAGCGTAACATAACTAAAGCAATAAATGAAAGTACACACTAAAAAATAAAAAAAAAAGAAAAAAGAAAAAAAAAAAGAATTGATGCGTAGAACATGAAATCAAATAAATGAAAATAGAGACGTAAGGAAATTAATAAAAACTAAAGAAAAACTAAAACGCAATGAAGCGAAGAAGTGAATGAAAGAAAAGTGAAAGTGAACGTAACAAAATGAATAGATAAGAGATGAATGGATAAAATGGAATAGACAAACCAAATAGATGAATTAATAGACAAAAAAAAAAAAAAACAAGACTAAAAAAGAAACTAAAAGAGAAAAGAATAAATAAACTTGGGAGATATTAATAAAGATGAAAATAAAAAGAAAAACGTAAATAACTAAGGTGTAAAACAAATAAATAAATAAATAGATAAATAAATATAAATCAATTAAGACGAATAGAGGCGAAAAAAAAAAAGAAATAAAGATACACGCGAATAAATTAACAGAATGAGAGAATGATGAATAAAGAAAGGTGAATGATAAGAAAAATAAATAAAGAAGGAAGAGAGACAAATGAGAGAAAAGAAGGAAGAGAGGAAGGAAAGAATGAATGAATGAGCTGATGAATAATTGAAGAAAGGATGAGAAAGAAAGAAAGAAAGAAAGAAAGAAAGAAAGGGAGAATAAATAGATGAAAGAAAAGAAAATGAATAAACGAATGAATATGAATGAAAAAAAGAAGAAATAAATAAAAAGAACTAGTTAGCAAATCAATAAAGGATGACAAACAGATAAACAGACAAAAATAGGAAGAAAAATGGAAAAGAAAAAAGAAAATAGAGAAACACACAATAAACAACAACAACAACAACAACAACAACAACAAACAACAACAGAAGCAATAATAACTGTAAACGCAAAACGAGATGACAGAATCAACAAAAAAAAAAAAACAAACAAACAAACAAATAAACAAACCGGTAAACACCAAAGCTCATAAAAGAAGAACAAAAATGAAGAAAGCGATAAATCAAGAACAAGAGAGAGAGAGAGAGAGAGAGAGAGAGAGAGAGAGAGAGAGAGAGAGAGAGAGAGAGAGAGAGGTAAAGGTGACGATAATAAAAAGGGTTAGACAAACAGACAAAGGGATAATCAGAGTCAAGGAGGAAATGTGATAATGAAGGGAGTGGAAAGAAAACAAATAAACAAATATATATAAACAGATGACTGAGAGATAAGGGTAAAATATGTTGTCCTGACGTGTGCAGAGAGAGAGAGAGAGAGAGAGAGAGAGAGAGAGAGAGAGAGAGAGAGAGAGAGAGAGAGAGAGAGAGAGGTTGCTGGCATAGTTGTTGTGGTTGTTTACTATTATTATTATTATTATTATTATTATTATTATTATTATTGTTGTTGTTGTTGTTGTTATTGATGTTGTTGTTGTTGTTGTTGTTGTTCATATGATTTCTAAAATTATTATCACTGGAAGTTGAAGAAGAACAAGAACAAGAATGTAAAGAATAACAACAACAACAACAACAACAACAACAACAACAACAACAACAACAACAACAACAACAACAACAACAACAACAACAACAACAACAGCAGCATCAGAGAAGAAGAAGAAGAAGAAGAAGAAGAAGAAGAAGAAGAAGGCTAAATGAATGGAAGAACATTTAACACACTCATAATTTTGAAGTTAGAAAGACACCACCACCACCACCACCATCACCACCACCACCACCACCACCACCACCACCACCACCACCACCACCACCACCACCACCACCACCACCACCAGCACGGGTCGTAAGGATAAGTTTCCCAGCAGAAGGATATGTGAAAGGATTCTGGGAAGGATAAGGGAACTATGATAGGGATTAGGTGGTGGTGGTGGTGGTGGTGGTGGTGGTGGTGGTGGTCAACAACTTGGTACTTTTATTAGTGTAGTTATAATATTAGTAGTAGTGGTGGTGGTGGTGGTGGTGGTGGTAACAAATAATCTCTCTCTCTCTCTCTCTCTCTCTCTCTCTCTCTATCTCTCTCTCTATCTATTTATCTATATATCTATCTCTATCTCTCTTTTCTCTCTAAAATACACCCACGAGAGAGAGAGAGAGAGAGAGAGAGAGAGAGAGAGAGAGAGAGAGAGAGAGAGAGAGAGAAAACGAGCGAGAGAGCAAGAGAAAGAAGAGAAAGACAGAAAACAATCCAGCGAGACAGACTGAGAAGAGAGCAAACCTGAAAGTGAAGATAGGGCAAAAAAAAAAAGAAAAAAAAAAAAAAAAAGAAAAGAGAACAAAAAGAAAAAAAGAAAAAGAGAAAAAAGGTTAACAATAATAGATGAAAGAATGAGCCACAATAGACGCCACAATTGAGAGGAAAGGACGCCAACAAAAACAAGTGAAGGTGGAATTAAGAAAGGATTCGATTCCCTGGCGGCGTGAGAGGAAGATCAGAGGAGGAGGATCAGAGGAGGAGGATCAGAGGAGGAGGAGGAGGAGGAGGAGGAGGAGGAAGAGGAGAGAGGAGGAGATGCTCTTTTCATGCTCTTTAAAATGTTGTTGTTGTTGTTGTTGTTGTTGTTGTTGTTTTCTTATTATGCAAAAGACGAAGATTTTATAACCCACGAATGAATTTCAAAGTCTATTAAAAGGCAAGATTAGATGCAATAAATGGGAAAAAACGCTGGTAGTAGTAGTAGTAGTAGTAGTAGTAGTAGTAGTAGTAGTAGTAGTAGTAGTAGTAGTAGTAGTAGTAGTAGTAGTAGTAGTAGTAGTAGTAGTAGTAGTAGTAGTAGTAGTAGTAATCTCTCATTCTCTTTCTCTCTCTCTCTCTCTCTCTCTCTAAGACAAATTGAGAAAAGATAAACGAAGAAGAGAAAAAGAAAAAAAAAGAAAAAAAAACAAGAAATAATTGAAAGACGAAACAAAACACAAACTGACACAATAAATACAACAAAAACCAAAAGAAGAAAAAAAAATAGAAATGAAAATAAAAACACGAAAAACGAAAGAGAATAAGAGAAATGAACCCACCTTCTTATTTTCACAATTAAGGAAGAGAGACAAAAAGGTATGCCACTAATTAACCCCTGTCACACCTGTCCCTACCTGACCTTTCTAATTAGAGAAGAGAGAGAGAGAGAGAGAGAGAGAGATTGTGTGTATGTGCGTTTGTTAATTAAAAGTTGATCATGCACCCCTCCCCTCTCTCTCTCTCTCTCTCTCTCTCTCTCACTTTCACCTCGGCACTTTCATCGTCGCATCTCTCTCTTCCCCTCTCTCTCTCCCTCCTTCTTCCTCCTCCCTCTTCCTCTCCTCCTCCTCCTCCCTTACCCCTCCCTCTTCCTCCTCTTCCTTTCCTCCCCCCCCCCCCGTGACCCCAAACCTGCCTCGTCAGCGTCCCACACGAGGTGCAAATCTGACCTTTACTTGCTGTTCCCCTTTACTTTCTTCTCCCTCCTTCCTCTCTTTCTCTCTCTCTCTCTCTCTCTCTCTCTCTCTCTCTCTCTCTCTCTCTCTCTATTTTTTTTTTTTCTACTATTTCGTCTCTTCTTTTCCTGTTTTTTGTCTTTTTATTTTCCTCTTCCTTTTCTCTCTCTCTCTCTCTTCCCTCTTTCGCTTCCATTTATTTATTTTTTTCTCTATTTTCTTTACTCTCTCTTCTTTCCTCCCTGTCTCCTTTCCTCTCCTTTTTTTTATTTTCGTCTTCTTTTTTTTTCTTTTGCTTTTTATTCTTTCTCATTTTGCTTCTCTTAGTCTCTTTTATCAGTGTGTGTGTGTGTGTGTGTGTGTGTGTGTGTGTGTGTGTGTGTGTGTGTGTGTGTGTGTGTGTGTGTGTGTTCGACAAATGATCGCCTGTCATTGATAAGGGCACACATGTCTACACCTGTCTCTCTCTCTCTCTCTCTCTCTCTCTCTCTCTCTCTCTCTCTCTCTCTCTATCAAGTCACTTTCACTCCCCCTATACACAACGATCCTGTTTCTCTCTCTCTCTCTCTCTCTCTCTCTCTCTCTCTCTCTCTCTCTCTCTCTCTCTCTCTCTCTCTCTCTCTCTCTCTCTCTCTCTCTCTCTCTCTCTCTCTCCTCTCTCTCCTCCTCCTCCTCCTCCTCCTCTCCTCCTCCTCCTCCTCCTCCTCCTCCTCCTCCTCCTCCTCCTCCTCCTCCTCCTCCTTTGTCATCGTGGGAAATTAATAATCGTCTTGTTCTCTCCAAAATGCACAGGTTTTTGAAGCATTTGTACCGTCTCCTCCTCCTCCTCCTCCTCCTCCTCCTCCTCCTCCTCCTCCTCCTCCTCCTCCTCCTCCTCCTCCTTCTCCTTCTTCTCCTCCTGTCTTGCCTGACCTATCACCTTTCCTTATCCAGCCTCTCCTCCTCCTTCTCCTCCTCCTCCTCCTCCTCCTCCTCCTCCTCCTCCTCCACGCCACTTGTTCATAGTTCATACCTTCTATAATATCTTCTCCTCCTCCTCCTCTTGATATTTTTTCCTGTTAATTTGACCTCTCTCATGGCCTCTCTCTCTCTCTCTCTCTCTCTCTCTCTCTCTCTCTCTCTCTCTCTCTTGATTAGCTAGTGCATGTCGTCCATTCTTCGCGTGTGTGTGTGTGTGTGTGTGTGTGTGTGTGTGTGTGTGTGTGTGTGTGTGTGTGTGTGTGTGTGTGTTTTGTTTTACCTTCCAAACCTTTAACCTATCAGCTGGGCACGTGTTGACCTCTGCTACTGACCCTCTCTCTCTCTCTCTCTCTCTGCTTCTTCACCATTATCTCCTTCATCTCTCATTCTATTTCTCTTTTTATATTTCTTAACTTCTCTTTCTCTCTCTCTCTTATTTATCTCCATCTCTCCGTTTCTTACTTCATTTTCTCTCCTCTCTTTCTCCCAGTCCCTCCCTCCCTCCCTCCCTTTCCCTCTCTCCTAGTGTCCTTTAAAAGTGTCCTAAATCTCTTCCCTTCTCCCTTTTACCTCCTCCTCCTCCTCCTCCTCCTCCTCCTCCTCCTTCTATACAATCGCTCGTTTGAAATAACCTTGCGTGGAAAAATTATGGTTCCTTTTCCTTTTTTCCTCCTTTATTCCTCCTCCCTCTATCAGTTTTCTCCCCCCCCCTTTCTCTCTCCCCCTCAGTCAGCCCGGACACGTGTTGCGGTTGGGGGGGAGGAGAGGGAGGAGAGGGAGAGAGAGAGAGAGAGAGAGTGAGAGAGGGAAATGATAAAAAGGAAAGGAATGAAGGAAAATATATTGAAGAAAGATTGAGAGAGAGAGAGAGAGAGAGAGAGAGAGAGAGAGAGAGAGAGAGAGAGAGAGAGAGAGAGAGTAGTAATGAATGGTTAGAGCAAATTTAAAAAGAAAAAAAAAAGGATGATAGTGAATAATAGTCAGATAGAGAGGACGTGGTGACAATGAGGTGATGGTGATGATGATAATGGTGACAGTATAATGATAGTGATGATTATAATGGTGACGGTTAAAAGCATAGTGATAAAAATAATGGTGACAGTGATGATGAAAGTGATAGCCAAAAAATATACAGTGCCAGTGATGATAGTGAGGAAAAGATAATAATAGTGATGGTGACAGTGATGGTGATGGTAAAGAATTGATTAGGTTTGGTTACGTTAGCAATGGTGAAGTGGTGATGGTGAAAATGACAAGCCAAAAAAGGTATAGTGAAGTGACAGTGATGATAGTGACAGAAAGATAATGATGGTGACAAAAATAACAGAAACAGGTTAATTTAGGCTAGCAATGGAGTGATGATGGTGAAAATGACAGTTTAGAAAAATATAGTGAATTGACAGTGGTGATAGTGACAGATAATGATAGTGATGGTGAGAGATGGTGATAGTGAATAATATAAGTAGGTTAGGTTAGGTTAGCTCAGTGTGGATACAGGTCACTGCTCTAATGATGGTGACACAGAAGAGGGTGAGACATGTGGCGGTAATGATAGTGATGGTGATGATAGTGGTGACAGGTAGTGACACTGACGGCCAACAGAGAGTGGTGATAGTGATGATAGTGACAGTGGTAAGGTAGAAAAAAGATAGTGATGGTGACAGTGAGAAATAGTGGTGAAAGATAGTGATGGCGGTGAAAGA
>NC_059290.1:8916593-8924093 GCF_017591435.1 Portunus trituberculatus
CTTTGCTTATTACCTGATGATTTGATACAGCTTCAGAAACTCATGTGGGGGTTTAAAATAGTGAAGACTGTGGCCATTAATCTTCTGACCTCCATAGACCCTTCCTAATGCCAGTAAAAAGGGTCTGATCGCACACAAATCTCAAGGTAAAAATGTGTTTCGGTACTGTAAGGTTTAAAATGAATGCCTACTAATTGTTATTGTTATTTCGATGTCTTCAGTACCAGGACGCGTTTTCATATTCATTCTACTTACTATTTGATCATCCTATACACCTTCTGAAACTATTGTGAAGGAATTAAAATAGTGAAACAGTGACCATTAATCTTCTGACTTCATAAACCCTTCCTAATGTCAATTAAATAATGGTACACAAGTCTCAAGGTGAAAAAAATGTGTCCCAGCACTGAAGGATTTAAGGATAATGGTTAGGAAAAAATGTAGCAGAAAAGTAAATATTTCGTCTTAAAGTAGAGAGCATGTTTTAATGACAATAATAGAAAAGTAAGAAGTAAAGTAAGTGTCTGTGTATTAAAGCATTTGTGTAATAAAATAAAAAACTTCTTCTAAAAAAAAGTAATGAACAAGTTTTAAGGAAGAATACAGAAAAGCAAGGAGCAAAGAAAGTGTCCTGTGTACTAAAGAGAATGTTTTCAAGTAAATTATCTAAAAGTAACGCAAGGAAAAAGTAAGTCAGCATTTCATTCTGTAAGAGCAATGCAGACAATGTTTTAAGAAATATAAAGAAAAAAGAAAGATGAAAAGTCGAGCATCTTGTAAAGTAAAGCTGGAAAATTTATCAGATGTAAAAGTAAAGCGAGAGAGAGATTCAACATTACGTCACATAAAAAGAATATATAGATTGTGTTCTAAGATAAGGAAAATAGCATAGGCCGTGTTTTAAGACAAGAATAATGCAGTAGGCCGTGTTTTAAGACAAAGAAAATCATATACGCAGTGTTCTAAGACAAAAAAATATTGCAGTAGGCCGTGTTCTGAGATAAGGAAAATCATATAGGCAGTATTCTAAGATAAGGAAAATCACATAGGCCGTGTTCTAAGACAAGAAAAATAGGATAGACCATGTTCTGAGACAAAGAAAATCGTATAGGCCGTGTTCTAAGACAAGAAAATCATATAGGCCGTGTTCTAAGACAAGAAAAATCGTATAGGCCATGTTCTGAGACAAAGAAAATCATATAGGCCGAATTCAACGACAAGGAAAATAAAAATGTCAAATAGTAAGACAAAATGAAACAAGTAAAATAAGTCAAACAAGTCAAACAAGTAAGACAAAATAAAGTAAGAAATAAATAATGAGAGAAGAACGTCCCACAAGACACTAATAATGCTCGGAATTGCAAAGTGAGGCGTTTTATTCAAGCGCTATTATGTTCTGAGGTGGAGAAAATTCAAGACAGTCATGTTCCCTCAGTGGACCAGTTAGGAGTGTGGAAGGTTATGAGGTTATGAGGTTATAAGAGCCGAGAGTGGTCCTAACTTTGCGCAGAGGTTAAGAAGGTGGTGGTCTTGTTTACCTATTTGTTTACCAGAGAGAGAGAGAGAGAGAGAGAGAGAGAGAGAGAGACAAAGAACAGATTACCAAGCAAGAGACATGGATGATAAAGAAAAAGATAGATAGATAGATAGATAGATAAATAGATAGATAGATAGATAGATAGATAAACAGATAGATAGATAGATAGATAGATAGATAGAGAGAGAGAGAGAGAGAGAGAGAGAGAGAGAGAGAGAGAGAGAGAGAGAGAGAGAGAGAGAGAGAGAGAGAGAGAGAGAGAGAGCAAAACGAATGATGAAAATAGTGATGTCTGTGTGTGTGGCAGTGTGTGATGTGTGTGTTGTTATGTTCCATTGATGTTATTGTGGTGATGTTCCTTCGTCTAGTTCTGAAGTTGAAGAAAATTAAAGGGCTAGTGATGTGCTATGATGTTCTACGGTTTGTTACGATGTTTACTGTGATGTTCCTATGAAGTTTTGGGTATTTATGTGATGTTTTTGTGGTATTATGGAATTCGTACAATATTCTTGTGGTGTAATGCTCTAATGATGTACCAGTGATGTTATATTGATGTTATGTGATTTTATGATGTTCTAGTGATGTTATGAACAATTTTTAACGTTCTAATGATGTTTCTGTGATTTTACGAGTTCTCTGTAATGTTCTGATAATGTTTCTGTGATGTTCTGATGTTCCTGTGATGTTATGAGCTCTTTGTAATGTTCTAATGATGTTTATGTGATGTTATGATGTTCTTGTGAAATTACGACGTTACTGCGATATTGTGATGTTTCTATGATATTAAAATGATGTTCCTGTGATGTCATTAGCTTCCTGTAATGGTGTAGCGATGTTCCTGTGATGTTCTTATACTTCTCCCCAGTCATGAGGTTCCTGTAATGGTGTAGTGATGTTCCTGTGATGTTCTTATACTTCCCCGAGTCTTTACCTTTTCAATCGAAGCTTCTTTTTCTTTCTCTCGAGTAATCAGGCGTGACATTTTTAGGCACTGAGATTGATGGCAAGCTCTTTCGAAACTAAATTGGTCTTTCTTTCTGATCTCCCACTTGTTGCTTTTTGGGACACGACACAACGAGAGGCCATTCTTCTTTCTCTCTCTCTCTCTCTCTCTCTCTCTCTCTCTGTCTTTTTTTTTCTTTTGGTCTCTTCACTGGTTTAAAAGACAAGTGATTTTAAAGAGGTTTGCAACTTAAAGGCTATCAAATGAACTTCCTGGGTTGCTTTGTCGTTTTCTTTCTCTCTCTCTCTCTCTCTCTCTCTCTCTCTCTCTCTCTCTCTCTCTCTCAATAAAATCCAAAAAATGAAAACCAAATATAAAAGCATAAAAAAAGCAAAGTGAAGGAGAAAAGGAGGGATAGAAAACAAGAAAAAACAGACGAACACACACACACACACACACACAGAAACAGTCAGACGAGAAAACGAAAAAAAAAAAAAAAAACGGGAAGGAAAAAAAAATGACAAAAAAAGACCCCAAAAAGAAACAGGAGCAACACAGTAACACGGCAACAATCTGAGGTGTTCAGGTAAGAAAAGAGAGGAATGTGGCGCCGCGGGGGAAGAAGGTAAGTATTAGGTGAGTTGCGGAAATTAAATGATCAATTCTCACCCGCAGGGAAAGTGAATGTTGCAAAAAGAAAGGGAAAAAAAGAAGAAGGAAAATAAAGAAGGTGAGTAGACGCTGCAGGGAGGAGACGGTACCACTTGTTCTGCTGGCGAGGGCAAAAAACAGATATGGCAGATGTTTTCCTATTCTGTTTTTTTTTTCCCCTTCCAAGTACAGAGAAAGATAAACGGAGTGATGCCATGGTGTGAAAGATCCTCCTGTGTGTGTGTGTGTGTGTGTGTGTGTGTGTGTGTGTGTGTGTGTGTGTGTGTGTGTGTGTGTGTGTGTGTGTGTGTGTGTGTGTGTGTGTGTGTGTGTGTATTTACGTCGTTGCAGTGAGGAAAAGTTGGTGGTGGTGACAGGAAAATGTTCTGTGGGTTGGGTTGGGTTGGGTTGGAGTTAAATAATGTTGGGTTAGGTTAGGTTAGGTTAGGACAAATTAAGGTTAGGTTAGGTTAGGTTGGGTCAGGTTAGGTTAGGGGTTGGGTTAAGGTTATGTTATGTTACGTTAAGCTAGATTGGGTTAGGTTACGTTAGGTTGATATAAAGAAAACAAGCCAACAAACAGATGAATAAAGAAACAAAACACAAATATACAAACTTTTACCTATCACAAACAAAAATAAACACAAATCTAAAGACAACACGAAAAAAAAACTTTTCTTGTAACTCCATAAAAAAGAAAAACAGAAAAAAACACACAAGCATCTTTTTACCATACCTTTCCTATGACGGAGGCAGAGTCAGGTGTGTGGAGTCCGGGAGTCAGGTGTGCGGCGTCCGTGAGTCAGGTGTGATGTCCTGTGCAAGAAGGAGACGAAAAAACGTTTAATTACAACACATTTTCTGCTTGAGTGCGTGAAATTTTGAACAAAAGCTGGCAGTGTGGGTAGGAATGCATGTCTTGGCGGATTAACGGAGAGAGGAAGGAAGGAAAGAGAAAATGATTGACAGAAGTTGATAGGAAGTGTTGATGGGAATGAGAAAGAAGAAAAAATAAAGATTGTAGAGAGAGAATCGAAAGAAACAGGGAGAGTGATGAGAGAGAGAGAGAGAGAAGTAAGAATAAAGAAGAAAGCGAAACAAAGACTGTAGAGAAAGGGAGGAAGAAAAGAGAGAATGATGAATAGAAGTGGATGGCAAGTATTGATGAAAATGAGAAAGAAGAAGAAAAATAAAGATTGTAGAGAGAGAGAATCGAAAGAAACAGGGAGTGAGTGATGAGAGAGAAGTAAGAATGAAGAAAGAGAAATAGAATAATAAAGAGAGGAAGAGGAAGGAAGGAAAGAAAGACTGACGAATAGAAGTAGGTTAAAAAGAAAGAGAAAACGAAGAAAAAAAAAAGAGAAATAAAGATTGTAGAGAAGAAGGAAGATAGAGTAATGAAAAAGAAGTGGACGGCAAGTAATGATGAAAGAGAAGAGGAAGAAGAAAATGAATGAATAAATGAGTCAAGTAGAGAACGGAGAGAAAGAAAAAAAAAGAAAAGATGGAAGAAAACCACACTGAGATTGAAGAAAATAAGAAACAGAGAATAAGAGAAAGGAAACAAGAGACAAACTGAGGGAAGGAAGAAACAAAGATTAAAGAAAATCGAGAAACAAAGAAGAAACAGAAAAAAAAAAATTGAAGTAAGGAAGTGATAAAAGCGATAAAAATAGAAATAGAAAGAGAAAAAAACAAGGAAGAAAAGAAAAAGGAAATGAATAATAGAAGAAAAAAAAAAAAGTGACAGGAAGAAAAAAGAACAGACAAGATAACGATGATAATTTATGGCATGGTGAAATTGAAAGAAACAAGGAAATAACGGAGAACGGTGAAAATAACTAGTAAAGACACGGTGAAAATAACTAGGTGAGGAAATGTACTGACAGAATAATTACAGAAAAAAAAGAGGAAATGTAGTGGAAAAACGAGACAGGCGAAATAGCAATAAATGGAGTAAATGGAGAGGAAATAGAAGAATATGATGCTAAAAACAAAAGTGACAGGAAAATAAAGAATGAGAGAGAGAGAGAGAGAGAGAGAGAGAGAGAGAGAGAGAGAGAGAGAGAGAGAGAGAGAGAGAGAGAGAGAGAGAGACAGAGTATATATATCAATGCAAATGTGGGTAATAAATATAATGAGAGGAAATAACAATAAAGTGTAAAATATTGACCAGAAGGAAGGAAACTATTTCGTAATAAAAATAAGGAAAGAAAAAGGAAAGAGAGGAAAGGAAACAAAGTATATTGATAGAAAAAGGTTAAATTATGAAGAGCAACAGAATAACAACAATAAATCTGAGACATAAAGGAGGAAAAAAAAAATCAATTAACAGTTACTTACACATTGAAGAAAACGAGACAACAACAACAACAACAACAAAAACAACAACAACAACAACACGCAAAAAAAGTATAATAAAGTAAATGAATAAGGAGTTAGATAAAAAAAAAAATATGAAAGAATAAGAAAAAAAAAAGATTGAAAAAGCACAACAAGACGAAATGGATAATATGTTTTTCTTAATAGCGGTAATTAGAGGAACCATTCAAGGTACGATAACAAGCAGAGGAAGTGATAAAAGTCAGCGTACGATAATTTACTTCAGGGTACGATAGTTTACTGGACGACTGAAGAAGCAAAACAGATTAAAACGTAAAAAAAAAAAAAAAAGTTAGAAAGTTATGGAATGTTGACACGAGAAGTAAATAAATGGATAGACGAATAAATAGATAAAGTAGAAATAGATAATAAACAAACAAGAGAGCAGTAAACACATTGATAAATACACAAAAGAAAGAGAAAAGGATAAGAAAGACAAAGAAGTGAATTAAAAAGAAAGAAATATATAAACAATCAATAAAATCATCAATTCTTGTCACTATCTATCTTTTTATGTATCTATTTACACACACACACACACACACACACACACACACACACACACACACACACACACACATCCACCTATCACACTCCACACCCTCCATCTATCTATCTATCTATCTATCCATCCATTTATCCATTTCTCTATCCACCCTTCCACTGAACACAAATATCCTTCAAATCAGCTCATCCGATACGAAAAGAAAAATAAAACGAAAAAAAAAAATATTAAAAGCTTTATTAGGCGAGAGAAAACAAGCAATGGAGTGTGAAGCTTTGTGTTTGAAGCTTTAATGAGAGAGGAGCTTCATGTATCAAGCCGCTGAAGTAAGCCAAGAAGATGATTTAAACGCCGCTGCCTATTTACCGCCTCGATAAGCAAAACGTGGACTCGATAACGCATTAATACCATTGTGTCTTAAGAGTCTCTAATGATGCTCGCTTCGAAGGAAAAAAAAAAAGTAAAGAAAAAAAGGGAAAAAAAAATTAAAACTAGTCCTATTAAATAAAACAATGTGGGAGTAGCGATTTAAAGCAAAGGTATGTGGCAGTGAAAGGTTAGTGTTATTGCTTATGTGTGTGTGTGTGTGTGTGTGTGTGTTGGTCAATATATAAACAAGTATGTGAAAAAAAAACCTTCAGTGATTTATGTTGTCAGATGTAATATTTTCTCGTGACTTTGTATAATTTTCTCCTCTTCTCTTCTACTCTTCTTCTTTATTGTGATTGCTTTATTTATTTATCTATTTTCGTTATTGCTATTGTTATTGTTATATTTGTTATCTGTACGTACTATCAATTTCTACTTCGTCTCTATGTCCCACTTTTGTCACCATTATTCTCTTATTTCCTTCACTATACTTTCCTTCACTTCCATTAACACTCTCTATTTTTCTCTATTATTTTCTTCGTTTTCTTTAAAAGTTGATGAAAAAAATAAGAAACTTTACACCACCGCCAGGAAAAGATAAAGGCAGTCCCATTTTCTTCTTTGTCCTCTTTTTATGGAAAACGGGAAGAAAAGCACAAGAGAGAGAGAGAGAGAGAGAGAGAGAGAGAGAGAGAGAGAGAGAGAGAGAGAGAGAGAGAGAGAGAGAGAGAGAGAGAGAGAGAGAAAAGATAGAGAAAAGAAATACGGAGAAAGACAAACTAACACAGAGAGACAGAGAGTAAGAGAGTAAAAGAGTGAGAGAGTGAGAGAAGAAAAACGGAGAGTGAGATAGAAAGAGAGAGTGAGCTGCGAGTATTTCTAGGGCGGAGGTGTGAGTGTGTCAGGTGAGGCGCCCAGGTAAGTGAGAGATGAGTTACCGCGAGACAGGTAGGCGTGGGGAAGGACAGGTGAAGGAGCAATGAGAGGGAGGAATAACTAAGTGGAGGAGGAGGAGGAGGAGGAGGAGGAAGAGGAGGAAGAAGAGGAAGAGGAGGAGGAGGATGTGTAATTAAGGTATGTGTAAAATAGACTAATCTGTATGTGTGTGTGTGT
>NC_059290.1:8934093-8941593 GCF_017591435.1 Portunus trituberculatus
TGGTCAGTGTCCGGTAGATGGCAGTGTTTCGGTCAGTGTCCGGAAGATGGCAGTGTTTTGGTCAGTGTCCGGAAGATGGCAGTGTTTTGATTAGTGTCCGGATGATGGCAGTGTTTTGGTCAGTGTCCGGAAGATGGCAGTGTTTTGATTAGTGTCCGGATGATGGCAGTGTTTTGGTCAGTGTCCGGTAAATGGCAGTGTTTTGGTCAGTGTCCGGAAGATGGCAGTGTTTTGGTGGTCTGGCTTCCTAATGCCCTGTTTTTTTTACGTGTCTTATTTTAAAAAGTTTTCATTGGTCTTCACGTTCTTCCTATAATTCTTTTTCTATTATTGTCTTTATGTAGGAAATCTGGCCAAGAGCTACAAAAACCACTAAAGAAAAACAAAAGAAAAAAAAAAAAACCGCTCACTCAGATGCCAGTTCCCAAGCAGGTCCGAGAGAATTATTGTTTTTTTTTTTTATTTGTTTTTTTATTAGTTAATATGTTTTGTTCAATAGTGTTTCTTTTTTTTTTTTTTTTTTTTTTTGCTTTGTGTTCCTTTCTATCTGGTTCTCATTGGTGTTTGATTATTGTGTTTTATTATTATTTTTTTTTTATTTATTTATTTTTTAGTTAACCAAGCCAGCTGGGGACACGGGGACGCGGGTACACTGCTAATAACTGTGCTGTAACATCCCTCACGCTACTCACTCTTACTCTACACACTCTACACACTCTACACACTCTTCACTCTACACACTCTACACACTCTACTCACTCTTCACTCTACACACTCTACACACTCTACTCACTCTACACACTCTACACACTCTACACACTCTACTCACTCTACACACTCTACTCACTCTACACACTCTACTCACTCTACACACTCTACACACTCTACACACTCATAAAAGAAAGGTAAAAAAAAAAAAAAAAGATTGTAAGGAACCATATTCTTGTACCAGATTTTTGTTTTTATAATTGAGAAGCCTTATAATCCAGTATTGGTTAGATTCAACACACACACACACACACACACACACACACACACACACACACACACACACACACACACACACACACACACACACACACACACACACACACACGCGCAGTTTATGAGGCGCGGGCTGGACATCACCTCAATTGGCTTGGCTCGGTAATTCCAGCCTGTGACACCGTTGGGAGGAGAGGGAGGAGAGGGGAGAGAGAGGGGAAGGGGAAGGGGAGGAAGGGGAAGGGAGGGGATGGAGGAAGGAGGGAGGGAAGGGACCGGTTTGGGCGGCACTTCATCTTTGTTGTCTAAAAAAGAGTCTGGCAGTGTGTGTGTTTGTGTGTGTGTGTGTGTGTGTTGGCGGGCAGACTGCTGGCGGAGCTCTGTGGTGCTGTGGTTGGAGGGTAAAACAACAGCAACAAGCGCAAGAACAAAGCCAACACCAACAATAACATAAACAATAACAATAGCAATAATGAGATTAATAGAAGCAGCCACAACATCAACACAAACAACATCAATAACAATAAAAACAACAATAATGATAAAAAGAACAAATATAATGAGACCAGTAGAAACAATAATAATAATAATAATAATAATAATAATGATAATAATAATAATAATAATAAACTCTCGAATTACAAATGACTTACAAACGGGAAATAAACACGTAATCTTCTTCTTTTTTACTTTTTTTTTCAGGACTTAATGAGATTTGATACGTCTCTCTCTCTCTCTCTCTCTCTCTCTCTCTCTCTCTCTCTCTCTCTCTCTATTCTCCTCTTAAAAGCTTGTTCAACTAAACCTTCTTTCTTTTTAATTCTTTCTTTCTCTCTCTCTCTCTCTCTCTCTCTCTCTCTCTCTCTCTCTCTCTCTCTCTCTCTCTCTCTCTCTCTCTCTCTCTCTCTCTCTCTTTAATTTTTTATGCTTATTTCCTTCATTCATTCACTTTGTCTTATCTTTATTTCGTTATTCCTTTCATCTTTTTTTTCTTGTAATATTCCTTCACTCATTATCTCTCTCTCTCTCTCTCTCTCTCTCTCTCTTTACTTTTTTTGGCAGAACATCATTGACATTAATTTCTTTCTCTTTTATTTTCGTCTTTTTTTTTCTTCATTTTTTTTCCCCAGTCGTCAGCGATTCGGTCATGCACTTTTAAATTCTCATCTGTTTGAATTTTTTATTGCGTTGTATTCTTCTTTATCCTCTTTCTTTAATTTTTTCCTTCTCTAATTTCAGGTTTCTTTGGTATCGAACCCTCCTTACATTATCTCTATTCTAATCATTTTATCTTTTTATTTGACGTTCCAGTGGCATTTAATCCTTCCTCATCTTCCTAATTTTGATTCACTTCCCCATTTATTTGTACTTCTTGTGTTAAATTCTTCATCTTTCTCTCTTTTTAACCGTTTTCTTTCATGTTGCCTCCTTTTATTAAATCTTTCTCTATTATTTCCTTTATTCTTGTGGTGTTCAATTCTTTATCTCTCATTTTTATTTTTGAGCTTCCTATAACGTTCAACTCTTTAATCTTCAACACACACACACACACACACACACGCACGCACGTACACGATATCGCTTTGAATAATCTTGATAGCGCACGGTGGGGAGGGAAGGAGGAGGGAGGGATTAGTGACAAGATGTTAATATATCCATCCAACACTTGCCCCGCGGCCCTCACCTGTTTGTTACCTGGTCCCTGAGAGCGCGGCGGCCACAGGTAAGCGGGCGGCAAGGTAGACGCGTAATACAAAGCAGGACTAATCGCTTACTGAACCCCAATGACGAGTAATGGCCGCGATAAAATAGGTTTGTTAGTAAATTGTAACGTTGGCGAATTCGGAAATGACTTTATCTCTGGAAGGAATCAGTGTTTAAAGTATTATTGAGTCAGAGTTTGGAGATTGGTTTGTTGGTTGGTTGGTTTGGTTGGTTTGGTCTCTCTCTCTCTCTCTCTCTCTCTCTCTCTCTCTCTTATTTTTATTTTATTTTCTTCATTCATTTATTTATTCTTCCTCTTATTCTTACTTCGTTACTGCTATCATTTCATTATTTTCTTCTTTCTACTATTCCTTCCTTTATTCCCCCTCTCTCTCTCTCTCTCTCTCTGCTTTCTTTTTTCCAACTAATTGTTCATTTCTCTAATTTCTTCCTTTCTTCATTCATTCCTTCTTATTTTTCATCATCGTTTTATCTCTCCATCCTTTCTTCCTTTATCAATTCTTTATATTCTCCCTCTCTCTCTCTCTCTCTCTCTCTCTCCCTCTTCTCTCACCATCCATTCATCATTTATCTCTACTTCCTTTCTTCATTACTTCTATCTCTCCATCCTCTCTTTATCGATTCATTTATACTCTCTCTCCCTCTCTCCCTCTCCTCTCCTTCCCTCTCTCCCTCTCTCTCCTCAGCACCCAAGTCACGTCCGCTCAGCCAGAATCCATCACAATATTTAGCCACGACGCGACCAAGGTAAGATTTTCATGTCGAGTCTCCGCCTGGTAGAAAAATATGCATACAAAAAACAGCTTCCCACAACGAATGTATTAGCAAATTAAGGATGAGAATAATGATGAAATATGCTCGTGTGTTGCTACTGAGTTAGAGAGAAAAAGAGAGGGGAAGAGAGGTATTAGGGGAGGGTGGGAGGGAGAGAGAGGGGCATCTATCTAGCCAGCGAGCCTCAAAATACCAACCCACACAGACTCGTTGCAGATAATACCTTTCTTTATTATTGAAGAGAGGCAAGAGAGAAAAAAAAGGGGAAAAAGGAGGCAATAAATTAGGAAGGAAGAGTAAATACTAGATGGAATAATCGCTCCATGGCTTTTAATTTCCTCGTAAGTCACTGAGAAACTGAAGGGGAAATAACTTTGTGCCCCCGTGAGTCTTTCTTTTCCCTGGAGTAAATCAGAGTTAGGTGTCAAGGGTGTAGAAGTGAGAAAGGAAGTGTGGGGTGTAACTTACAGTACCTGGCGACACTCAGACAGTCACACATACACACAGGTGAGTCATTGGGTTTACTATATGTCACTCTCTCTCTCTCTCTCTCTCTCTCTCTCTCTCTCTCTCTCTCTCTCTCTCTCTCTCTCTCATTCTGTTTTTCTCTACTTTTCCTCTTCACAATATTTGGAATCTAATATTTTCATCTGGAATCTTTTATTTATTTATTTATTTATCAGAGATTTCAGTTTCTCTCTCTCTCTCTCTCTCTCTCTCTCTCTCTCTCTCTCTCTCTCTCTCTCTCTCTCTCTCTCTCTCAAAATTTGTAACGATATGATGATTGTGACAACTTTGATGGTGATACGAGGAGGAGGAGGAGGAGGAGGAGGAAAAGGATGAGGAGGAGGAGGAGGAGGAGGCGGAGGAGGAAGAGGAGGAGGAGGAGGAGGAGGAGGAGGAGGAGGAGGAGGAGGAGAGGAGGAGGAGGAGGAGGAGGAGGAGGAGGAGGAGGAGGAGGAGGAGGAGGAGGAGGAGGAGGAGGAGGAGGAGGTGGAGGAGGAGGAGGAGGAGGAGGAAGGAAGAATAGAAGAGAGGAGGAGTAGCAAGTGGTTTAGGTAGAAGAAGAAACAAAGAGAAGGAGAAGGACTAAGAAGAATAAAAAGGAAGAAGAAAACAGGAAAAAAAGAGAAGGAAAAGGAAGAAATGAAGAAAAAAAGAAGAGGAGGAAGAAAATAGGAAACAGAAAAAGAAACATTACTTAAACATACAACAATCATTCAACATTCAACCCAAACAACAACGACACACACACACACACACACACACACACACACACACACACACACACACACACACACACACACACACACACACGTACTTAATAAAAAAAAATCTCATGAAAAAATTTGAGGTCACAATAGACATCAGTGACTATTTTCCTCTTCCTCCTCCTCTTCCTCCTCCTCCTTCTCCTGTTCTTGGCGCACCTGATGGCCACTAATTACCTTCAGCAGGTGAGGCCACAGGTGGGTATTATGATACGAGACAAATCGGGTTTTATTTCTAACTTCCATCTGTTAATTGCAAACTTCTCAGGTGCAATTAAGAGACAGCAAGATTTTAATTACGTCGCGAGGGAAAAATGTTTGTACCTGTGATTGGAAGTACGTTTTTCCTTTTCTTTTTCTTCTTTTTTTTTTTTTTTGCGTGTGTTATCTTATTCTGTCTGTTTGTGTTTTTCTTTCTTTTTCTCTCTCTTTCTCTTTCTTTTATTGGTGTATGTTATCTTATTCTTTCTTTGTCTGTTTGTGTCGTTCTTTCTTTCTCTCTTTCTTTTTTCTCTTTCTCTTTCTCTTTCTCTCTCTCTCTCTCTCTCTCTCTCTCTCTCTCTCTCTTATTTATTTTCATTTGATGTTGCCATTAGTTGTAATTCTTTCTTTCTTTCTTTTTTCTTTTTTCTTTTTTTTTTTTTTTTGAAAGCTGGTGTTTTTCTAATGATTTTTGTTTTTTCTTGTACATTCGTTTTTTTTAACATTTCGTTCTCAAATCAGTGTGGTTGTAATAATTTCTTTCCTCTTTTTTTGTTGTGATAAATTGCTAGTTAAAAAATGAGGTTATTATTGAAGTTAGGTTAGGTTAGGTTATTATTATTGAAGTTAGTTTCATTTGTTTTCGTTCGATGCGTTGACCATTTGTGTTCGTTTTTTTTTTTTTCGTTTTTTTTTTTTTACTTTCTCAAAAAAAAAAAAAAATCTGTGATCGATTAGTGATTATAAAAACGCTGCTACTACTACTACTATTACTACTACTATTGCTACTACTACCACTGCTACTACTACTACCACCACACTACTACTACTATTATTACTACCACTGTTACTACTACTACTATCACCACACTACTACTACTACTACTACTACTACTACTACTATTACTACTACTCATACCACTACCACCACCACCACCACCACTACCACTACTGCTACTACTAATATTACTACAACCACCACCACCACCATCACCACCACCACCACCAATACCACTACTACTACTACTACCTAGAATACGTGAGTTTCATTTAATTTCGCTCGATTTCTTCAAAAGTTGTGTTTCATTTGCTATCACTCACGAATACAAGTTAAAAAAATGGAGTGAGTTTTAATTGACTTTTTTTTTCCCATTGAATTTCGTTTCTTAACTTATTTTTCTCTCATTTGATCGATCACTGGTTCAAAAGTTTACGTCCCGGTTGTTGTTGTTGTTTTTCATTCAATTTCGTTACAAGTTTCATTTTATTTAGGTTGAGAAGAGGAAGAGAGAAAATAATGATATAAGATGCCATTTATTTTGAAGAGAGAGAGAGAGAGAGAGAGAGAGAGAGAGAGAGAGAGAGAGATGGCCTTATTTTACATTTTCTTTTCGCATTTTCGAGTGATACCACCACCCTCACCACCCCCACAAACAACAACAACACCACCACCACCACCACCACCACCACCACATACCACCTATACCACACATACAGAAGCACTTTTCCAATCACACCTGTTTCTACCTGTCACACCCTTAATTAACCTTTCCTTCCACCTAATTAACCTTATCCATCTATTTCTTCCACTAGACTAGAGATACGATTTCCTATTACTATTATTACTATTATTATTATTATTATTATTATTATTATTATTATTATTATTATTATTATTATTACTATTAAAGAGGAGTGGCCAATATTTCTTAAGAGTTTCGTGAGAGGTGATTCTGTCGATATATTTGCTCTACTGCACTGCTTTCCAAACTTTCTGATGCCCTAATTCTCTCTCTCTCTCTCTCTCTCTCTCTCTCTCTCTCTCTCTCTCTCTCTCTCTCTCTCTCTCTCTCTCTCTCTCTCTCTCTCTCTCTTGTGAACAAAGTATCGAATTCTGGATCAGTTACTTCATATTTCTCTCTCTCTCTCTCTCTCTCTCTCTCTCTCTCTCTCTCTCTCTCTCTCTCTCTCTCTCTCTCTCTTTCCTTTCCTTTCCTTCTCGTCTCTTCCCTTTTTTTTCCTCCACTTCTCTTCCTTTCATTCTCCTCCTCCTCCTCCTCCTCCTCCTCCTCCTCCTCCTCCTCTTCCTCTTCCCCTCCTCTTCTTTCCTATCTATATCACCCCCCATCCCCAACCACACCCTCCCCATCTCCCCATCTCTCCTACTTTTCCTCCCCATCATCATCTTTACGTCCATTATTTCCTTTGCAGCATCATTATCTTTTCTCTTCTTCTCTATCTTCTTTCTCCGTCACGACGCTTCCTCATCTTCACCATCTTTATTCCTCCACCGCCAGGATCTTTGTTATCATTATCTTTCCCTGCCATCGTTATCTTTTCCTTCCTTATTGCATTTCTTTTCTCTTGTTCACTATCTTCGTTTGTCTTTTGCAGTGATTCCTTTCTTCTTTCATTGTCATTCCACTTTCTGCTTCCCTATCTTTTTTTTTCATTTTTTCATTATTTTTTTTTCTCTATATGGTTAAGTTTTTTTTTTTTTTTCCGTGATATTTTTTTCTCTCTTTAGTTTCCCTTCAGTTTGTTA
>NC_059290.1:8951593-8956593 GCF_017591435.1 Portunus trituberculatus
CTTTCATTTTCATCTCTTTTCTTTATTTTCCTTCGTCTATTTAAATATTTTCTCTTCCTTTCACTTTTGCATCAATAAAATGTTTTCTTGTAACCATTTTTTTTTTGCGTGTGTTGGTTTCTTCCTTTCCTTTTGTCTACACTACCCTCTCTCTCTCTCTCTCTCTCTCTCTCTCTCTCTCTCTCTCTCTAGTGAAAGGAATGATGCTTCTGTCGCTTTTTTCTCGTGTGTGTGTGTGTGTGTGTGTGTGTGTGTGTGTGTGTGTGTGTGTGTGTGTGTGTGTGCAAGCATATGTACATTAAAACCAACACACACACACACACACACCTATTCACCCATATTACATGAAAAAAGGATATTAAGAGGTGTTTAGGGGCGTGGCGGGGCGTGACGGGGCGGGGCGGGGCGGGGGAGGAAGGTATCAAGTGTCGGGCCGTCAGTGTTTAAGGGCTTCTTTCTGTTGCCTACTGTCTAGCGGCGCCCTAACAGCACTTCACAGCAACACAGCATCTTGATTACCCCGGAGCTGAGAATGCTGTGATGTCTCTAGGGGGACATCACAGCCAACCCCCCTCCTTAGAACAAGAAGAACAAGAACAATAAAGAGGAATTGATAAAGGAAGGAAATAAGAAAAGGGTAAAAAGAACAAGAATGAATGAGAGAAAGAATAAAAGAAGGAAATAACGGAAGGAATGGAGAAGAAAAGGAAGAAAGGGGAGAATAAGAAAACATCCTCTCTCCTTCAACACATGCTAAAATTCTCCTGTATCCTTTCGTGTTTTTTTTTTTTTTTTTTTTTGAGTTGTTTATTTTATTTGTGTTTGTGTTTTCTATTTCTGTATCTTTTTTTAGTGCATCTTCTTGTGTTTCTGTGTTTTTCCATGTGGTTTTTTTTCTCTCTCTATTTCTTTCAATTTGTGTTTCTGTATTCTGTATCTCTTTCTTGCTTTGTCCATTTTGTGTTTTTGTATGTTCTATCTTTTTTTTTATTTGTGTGTTTTTCTATTTCTGTATCTTTTTCAGCGCATCTTCTTGTGTTTCTGTTTTCCATCATCTTTATTTTCTTTTATTCTAGATTGTGTTTAATGTATTTCTGTATTTCTTAAATTTTTGTGCATCTTCTTTTTCAATCTGTATTTTCTATCTTTTTAATTCGTTTTCTCTTATTCCTGTATTATTTATCTATATTTGCTTTGATCTTTTTAATGCATCTCCTTGTATTTCTGTATTCATTTTCCTGTATTTCTTATCTTTATATTGTATCTTTTTAGTATAAGTCATTTTTATCTCTGTATTCTGTTATCTGGTCAGTTAATCTCTATTTCTTAACTGTATCCTCTGTATTTCTGCATTTCTCATCCCTAACCTAACCTAATCTGATCAGCTTATCTATTTTTTTTACCTTATCTACACCTCTTATCTCTTATCTAGCTATTCCTTTACCTCCTTTTCTGTATCCCTTCCCCTTCCCCCCTACCTGTATTTAGTTATCTTCATATATTCTTCATCATCTCCCTCATCTGTACCTCTATATCTTCTACCCATCATCGTCTCCTTCGTCTCTTCTCTATCATGTCTTCTCTCTCCTTTCCCTTACTTTTTTCTCTTTACCTGTGTTTAGTTACCCCATGCAATCTCCTCCATTTATCTCCCCTCATCTCCACCTCTCTATCTGTCTCCCATCATCGTCTCCTTCGTCTCTTCTCTATCATGTCTTCTCACTCTCCTTCCTCTTACCTGCTTTCCTATTCACCTGTACTCTTACCTGTATTATGTTACCTGCATGCATCTGTACCCACATGTCTCTCTCACCTCTTCCCTCTCACCTCTCCCCTATCATCTCTTCCCTATCATCTCTTCCCACTTTCCTTCCCCTTACCTGCTCTCCCCCTACCTGGATACCCCCCCTTCACCTGGTTCCCCCTCACCTGGGACTTAATTACCGTGACCTTAGAATCCATGACCTGCTTGAAATACCTCGGCTGATTTTCTTTGTTTCCCGTGCTAGTTTTTTTACCTACCCACAAGTCTGACCAGCCCAGCCCAGCCCTACCCAGCTCTTCCCTGCCCTGCCCACCTCCCTCCCTCTCTCTCTCTCTCTCTCTCTCTCTCTCTCTCTCTCTCCTCCCATGACACACGCCCATGCTCTCCTCCCCCTCCCTTCCCTCCTCTCTCCTCTCTCTCTCTCTCTCTCTCTCTCTCTCTCTCTCTCTCTCTCTCTCTCTCTCTCTCTCTCTCCCGCTCTCTTTATCGCCGGAGTCAAAAGTTGAAATTCCACTTTGAGAAACTGGTCTCTGTCGGGAACCCATTAAAAATCGTGATGGGTCTTGCTCCCTGCCTGCCTGCTTGCCTGCCTGCCTGCCTGCTTGTCTGTCTGTCTGCCTGTCTGTCTGTCTGTCTATCTGTTTGTCTATCTGTTTTTTTATGCTTTTTTTGTGTGTCTTTCTCTGTATATATGTACGTAAACACACCAGTATCCGTGTATGTGTGTATGTATGCATGTGTACGTGTTCTTTGTGTACGTAGGCTCACCCCTTTCCCTCCTTTCCCCTTCCCCTCACACCCCCTTCCCCTCTCCTCGCCAGGGAAGCCAAGGAAGTGCAGTATATGTCTGTGTCACCTCGTGTTTTCCCTCTCTAGTGCAGTGAAGACCCTCAGCGCTACGCCCTCGCCCGCCCGCGGTTTTTTGGGCGTGTAAGTCAATGGGTGGGTGTAGCTGGCCGGTAAGTTATCCAGCGGGGCGGTGGGCATTACAGGATTTGTTGTTCCTCAGGGTGAGTGTGTTCGGGGCTTCATAATCTCATTAGCACACTTTTCTCGACACACCCATCATCATGCTCTCAACCTATCTATCCTCTCCCCTTCTCTCCCTTTATTTTGTCTCTACATGTTTGCCTATCTATCTCCTATTCTCTCTCTCTCTCCTTTATTTTGTCTCTACATGTTTACCTATCTATCTCCTATTCTCTCTCTCTCTCCTTTATTTTGTCTCTACATGTTTGCCTATCTATCTCCTATTCTCTCTCTCTCTCTCTCCTTTATTTTGTCTCTACATGTTTGCCTATCTATCTCCTATTCTCTCTCTCTCTCCTTTATTTTGTCTCTACATGTTTGCCTATTCATCTCCTATTCTCTCTCTCTCCTTTATTTTGTCTCTACATGTTTGCCTATCTATCTCCTATTCTCTCTCTCCTTTATTTTGTCTCTACATGTTTGCCTATCTATCTCCTATTCTCTCTCTCCTTTATTTTGTCTCTACATGTTTGCCTATCTATCTCCTATTCTCTCTCTCTCTCCTTTATTTTGTCTCTACATGTTTGCCTATCTATCTCCTATTCTCTCTCTCTCTCCTTTATTTTGTCTCTACATGTTTGCCTATCTATCTCCTATTCTCTCTCTCTCCTTTATTTTGTCTCTACATGTTTGCCTATCTATCTCCTATTCTCTCTCTCTCTCCTTTATTTTGTCTCTACATGTTTGCCTATCTATCTCCTATTCTCTCTCTCTCCTTTATTTTGTCTCTATCCCCATATGTTTGCCTATCGTTCATCTCCTATTCTCTCCCTTTTTGCTCTTTGTCTCTATCCTCATCTGTTTACCTATCTACAGTTGACTTGTTCATTCTTAATTATCTATTCTCTCCCCTTCTCCCATTTACTTTATGTTTCTGCCACCTTATGTCTACCTATCATTACCTATCATTACCTATCATTACCTATCATTTTTCCTTCTTTTTCTTTCATGTTTCTATCTCCATCTACACTTCTAATCTTTCTATCCTCTCTCCTTCTCTCCCTTTTACATCTATTCTCTACACCTATCTACACTCTCGACCTATCAATTTTCTCTCCTTCTCCCCCTTTTACTTCTGCATCTCTACACTTATCTATTTGCCTATCTACATTTTTACCTATTCTCTCCCTTCTTCCTCCTCTTCTTTACTCCATATCTCTACACCCCACACGCTTCACTATCTTCATTTTTTACTTCTTTATTTCTATCTACTTTTTTTTTCTCTCTTCCTATGTTTCTCTCCCATTTATCTACCTATCTACAGTTATCTTATTTTTCTCTCTCTCTCCATCTATCTTCTTTTCATTTTTCTGTTTCTCTACTCCTTTGTTTACCTATCTACACTGGTCTTATTTCAGCCCTCTACAGTGTCGCTTCGTGTGTCTCCGTCCTTCTCTATCACGTCTTGTTTGGTTCAGAAATTTTTCACCTCCGTTTTCTTTTCCCGCCTTTGTTTGTTTTCTCTCGTCTGTTAATTGTTTGTTTACTTGCTTATGTATTGTTTTGTCTGTATTATTGTTATTTGCTTATTTCCTTTGTTTCTTGTTTATTTTTCTTCTTGTTATTGTGTTTGTTTACATGTCTTGTTTGTTTTTCTATTTCCTTTGTTTACTTTAATATTTCTTTTGTTTACCTTTATATATATTTTTTGTTTTTGTTTACTGTGCATCTCTTGTTTGTTTCTCTGTTTCATTGTTTGTCTGTTTATCTTTTATTGTTTACTTGTCTATATCATTCCCTTCTTTATCTGTTTATCTCTTCCCTTCCTTCTCCTGTTTACATTTTTCCTTACGCTTGTTTTCCTTCTGTCTCCTCCTCCTCTTCCTCCTCCTCCTCCTCCTCCTCCTCCTCCTCCTCCTCCTCCTCCTCCTCTTTCTCCTCTGATTCTTCTTTTCTTTCTCCTTCCTCCTCTGTCACATTCTATCTCCTCCTCCTCTTCCTCCAGCTAATAGTACACCTCTCCTCCTCCTTCTCCTCCTCCTCCTCCTCCTCCTCTCGTGTTCATCTCCCTCCCAGATGCTGCTGAGATACCCCCTTACCTCCCTCCCTCCCTCCCTTCCCTCCCTGGCTGACCACTTCTTTTTCTCTCCACGCCTTTCTCCTCCTCCCCTCACCCCCCTTTCCTCCACCCCACCACTCCTTGAAGCTTTTACATTTCTTTACTCTCTCTCTCTCTCTCTCTCTCTCTCTCTCTCTCTCTCTCTCT
>NC_059290.1:8966593-8971593 GCF_017591435.1 Portunus trituberculatus
CAACGGGAAATGGAAGAGGAGGAAGAGGAGGAAAAAGAAGGAGAAAGAGGTAGAGAAGAAAGAGGAAAGGGAAGTATAATTGGAAGAGGAAGAAGATGAGTAAGAGCAGGAGGAGGAGGAGGAGGAGGAGGAGGAGGAGGAGGGTAAAGTCTCATATACTGCAAGAAAAGAAGGAGGAGGAGGAGGAGGAGGAGGAGGAGGTAGGAATAGTACAAATTGGTTCGGTTACTACAAAGAAGAAGAAGAAGAAGAAGAAGAAGAAGAAGAAGAAGAAGAAGAAGAAGAAGAAGAAGAAGAAGAAGAAGAAGAAGAAGAAGAAGTAGACGAAGAAGAAGAAAAGAAAAAGAAAAAAAAGAAAGAGAAAAGAAAGAATAAAAAAAACAGGAAGACCAAGAAAGAGGAAGAGACAAAGAGAAACAGAAGAAAAAACACAAAACATGAAAAAAAAAAAATCGAGAGAAAAAAAATCGAAAACAGAAAACGGAAAACCAGTAAATAAGGAAGGGAAAAAAATGGAGAAGTAGGCAGGAAGGAAGAAGCAGGCAGGGAGGCAGGCAAGCAGGGAAAAGATAAGCAGGCAGGCAGAAAAGCAGGTAAGGAGAGACAGGCAGGCAGGCAAGCAGACGGGTAGAGAGGAAAGACAAGCAGGCTGGGAGGGGGATAAGCAGGTAGGCAAGGAATGGTGCAGGCAGGCAGGCAGGCAAGCAGGCAGACAAGCAGGAAGGAGACAGACTGGCAGGGGGGCAAGCAAGCAGGAAGGAAGGAGAAGCAGGCAGGGAGGGGGACAAGCAAGCAGACAGGCAGGCAAAGGAGAGGCACAAGCAGTCAGGAAAGAGGATAAACAGGTAGGCAAGCAGGTAAGCAGGCAAGCAGGCAGGCAGTGATGGAGAAAAGCAGGCTATCAGGCAGGGATAAGCAGGCAAGGAGAGGCACAAGCAGTCAGGAAAGAGGATAACCAGGTAAGCAAGCAGGTAAGCAGGCAAGCAGGCAGGCAGGCAGGCAGGCAGGCAGGCAGGCAGGCAGGCAGGCAGTCCCCTAGAGGCGTGGCGTCGGAGCAGGCAGGTTAATAATTGCTTTAACCCACAAAAAGTTGGAAAGATCGCATTTTTCATTATGTTGAGAATGTTCCCCACAGACTGAAAGAAGATAATTGGTCTCCTCTCTCCTCACCAGGGCTGGGTAAGTCACCGGAGGCCCCGCAGAGCTGCCTCACCTTTGCCTCCTCTTATTACATCCTTCGATCCTACAATACATTTTCCGAGGCATCCTTCTTGTTTTTTTCCCCATTTTCCTCCTCCTCCTCCTACTCCTCTTCTTCTTTTTCTTTTTCTTCTCGGTCTTGGTTTTGGTTTTGGTCTCTCTCTCTCTCTCTCTCTCTCTCTCTTGTTTTCTTGTTTGCTCGCCCGCTGTTCCTTACTCTCCAAAATCTTCTTCTTCTTCTTCTCCTTCTTCTTCTTTTTCTTTTTCCTCCTCCTCCTCCAGTTTCGTCCTCCTGCTGTTTCTTATTATCCTAGTATTCTTTTCCTCCTCCTCCTCCTCCTCCTCCTCCTCCTTCTATTCCTCCTCCTCCTCCTCTTTCTCCTTTCTCTTCCATGGATAAGTAAGATATGAGAGAGAGAGAGAAAGAGAGAGAGAGAGAGAGAGAGAGAGAGAGAGAGAGAGAGAGAGAGAGAGAGAGAGAGAGAGATTTATGACACAGCATATTTTTGTTGATTAGCTTCACTGAATTAATATTTCTCTCTCTCTCTCTCTCTCTCTCTCTCTCTCTCTCTCTCTCTCTCTCTCTCTCTCTCTCTTGCCCCCTATCAAAAAATCACCCCCAATTTTAATATATGGGGGGAAAAAGACTTATAGGAGGTAGGGGAAGGAACAGCTGGTGAAGGGGGAAGAGGGGAAGGGAGGGAGGGGAAGGGAGGTGAAGGGAGGGGAGGAGGAGGAGGGAAGGGAAAGGGTTAAAAATAAAAGGGGCGGGGTTAGTGGGAAGTGGTTTTGGAGGAGAGGGGAGAGATGGGGAAGAGGGGAGGGGAAGGAAGGAGGGTATGCCAGTTTTAGTGAGGGGTGTATTGGGGGCGTTCGTGGGGAGGGAGAGCTGGAGAGGAAGAGGGAGGGAGGGAGAGAATGGGGAACGATGCGTGGGGAGAAATTAAAGAGAGAGAGAGAGAGAGAGAGAGAGAGAGAGAGAGAGAGAGAGAGAGAGAGAGAGAGAGAGAGAGAGAGAGAGAGAGAGAGAGAGAGAGAGAGAGAGAGAGAGAGAGAGAGAGAGAGAGAGAAACTATTCAGCCTGATGCAAAATTTAAAAGTAAATAATTGATTCAATATGTTTTTTTCTGTCTGTCTGTCTGTCTGTCTGTCTGTATGTATGTATGTATGTATGTATGTATGTATGTCTGTGTGTATATATGCATCTGTTATTTTTATTATTATTAGTTCTTTTTTTTCCCTTTCTTTTTTTCCTTTTCTATTTTTTTCACTTTCTTTTCTTTTTTTTCCTTATTTCTTATCTTTATTTCATTGCTTTCTATTTTTCAACTTACTTTTTCTGTTCTTTATTGTTTTCCCTTTCTCTTTCCTCTTTTCTCTTTCTTTCTTCTTTTTCTATTTTATTTTCTTTGTCTTGTTTTTTTCATTTGTCTTCTTTTTTCTACTTTCCTACTTTTATTCTTTACTGTTTCTTCCTTTCTCTTTATCTCTTTCATTCTCCTTTTTAATTTTCTTCCCATTCTTTTTATCTCGTTTTATTTCATTTTTTTTTCTATTTCGTTCTTCACTTTTCCCACTTCTAAACACGACTGACATTACCTTTTAAACTTAGCTACAATTTGTTTTTTGTAAGTAATGTTCTAACTTACTATTTCCCATCAGTTTAACACAGCATTACTTCATATATACACTTAAAAGCTCATCAATCACTTATTACTAGCATTTAACACTATCAAATGCCACTTTCCTTCAATTAATTCCACTATTTCAACTCTCTATATGATTAAACACTCATTACTCATCTTTCGCCACAAATTACTACATATAATTACTGCAAATACCCCAATTTACTCATATTTACTCAAGTTTTATAAATTCAGCCATTCATTATTCATTCATTAGTCTTCATCTTGTCATGTTTCTTCATTCATTATCATCTATTATTACTTTCTACTATAATTTAATGCTAAACAATACTTCAATAATCTCATCTTGTTCAGTTTTTCATATTTTTATCCATTTATTCATTCATTAGTTAGTTTCTCTAAAGAATTCAAGCCTTTATTCATGTATTAGTTTATTTTTTTATTCATCATCATTATTTACTGGTGCTCTATGCTATCAATACTTCAATTAATTTTTTTTTCTACTTTTTATGTAGTTTCAAGTTTTTTTGTTCCAGATTTTTGGGAAACTCTCTTAATCTTTCAGGGAACTGGCAATCAAGTGGGTGTTTTCTTTTTTTTTTTGTTGTTGTCTTTGGCCAGGTTCCCATGTTACATAAGAGAAGGTCATTCATTTATTACTCATCCATCTCCAGCATTCAACTTCCTATATATTCATCCATTCATTCATTCAGTCATTCATTCATTTATTCATCATTATTTACTATGGTTTAATATTGCCAAACCTTCAATTTCATCTTTTAATACATTTTTACTCATCCATTATTCATTCATTTCAAGCAGTGTAATCTTTTCAATGTCACTTTATTGTATTTTTCTCATTCACACATTATATTCATCATTTCAAACAGCTGGTATAATCTTATCAATATTACTGCAATCTATTTTCTTTATTCGCGCATTATTCATCATTTCAAACAGCTGGTATAGTTTTATCAATGTTACTGCAATTTATTTTTCCCTTCATACATAATTAATTCATTCATTTCAAAGAGTGAGCATAATTTTATCAATGTTATAGCAGATTAATTTCTTCCCCTCACATATCAAAACCTCAATGTAGAACTCCATGTCACGTCACTCTTTGTATCTTTCTTAGTCACGTCACTCCTTTGTATCTTTCTTAGTCCTTTGTGTCATTCCATCCTTCCTCATCCATTCCTTTGCTCTCACTAATCACTAAATCGTTTCTCTTTTATTTCCTTTCTTTATTTTTATTTTCCTTATTCTCTTTCGTCTATCTTCTAGTTCTTCCCTTTTTCTTCTTTTTCTGTCTCTTCTTTGCTTTTTCTTCTTTTTCTCTCTTCTGTTTTCTTTCTTCTAGTTTCCTTCTTTATCTTCTTTGCCTTCTTTTTTTTCTTTCTTCTATTTTTCTTTTTCTTTTTTTCCTTCAACTTTTATTTTCTCTTTGCTTTTCTTCTCTTTCTATTTCTTCTGTTTCTTTTATTCCATTTTCCTTTTTCTTCTTTTTCCTCTTTTTCTTTTTTTTCTCTCTTTTTAAATCGAGTCTCTTGTTTCCTGTTTCCTGTTTGTCCTGTTTACTCTTTTCCTTTTGTCTTTATCTAGTTTCCTTTTTCATTGTCTTCTTTTGTCATTTCCTCCTTGTTTCCTCTGTTTCCTTTCCTCATTTCCTTTATTTCTTTTTTTCTTATCTATTCACTCATTCACTCGTCTTTTTTTTTGTTTTAGTTTAATTTTTTTTTCTTTTCAGTTTCTCCTTTTCTTTTCATCTTTTTTTTTCTTCTCCTCTCTCTTTCTTTCTCGCTTCCTTGTTTTCCTTCCTCTTTTTCTTCTTTTCCCTTTCTTTTTCTGTCTTTCTTTCTTTCTTTCTATTTTGTTTGCTTACCTGTGATTCCTTCTTTCTTATTACTCTCTCTCTCTCTCTCTCTCTCTCTCTCTAAGCAACCCTTTTGTACCCTCACCCTGACACCCTGACAGTCACCCCTCTCCCTCCCTCCTCTCCCCTCCCTTCCCCTCCTCCCTCCCCATCCCCCTTCACCCTAGGGACAGTAGCGTCTCTGGTCACACTTTTTCACAGCTTCCATCTTTAGTGTGACACCCTAAACTATTACAAGTGGTCTCTCTCTCTCTCTCTCTCTCTCTCTCTCTCTCTCT